>NC_056727.1:906597212-906692212 GCF_019279795.1 Protopterus annectens | reverse complement strand
GTATGCCCTATTTTTCTATAACATGAGTTTCAATGCCTTTATACAGATATGCACCCCCCTCCACACACACACACACACACAGAAACACTCAAGGGGCTTTGATTAAACTGTGTATGTGAGACAGAATAGAAATATATTAATTTATTACCATCTATTTTCATCATTATTAGTAAAAAAATACGAGCACTCATAAAATCAACTAAGGCCAATTTTGAGAGAAAAATTGCCATGGATTCAAAGGACAATCATAAGGCCTTTTTCAGCTATGTTAGGAACCTGGGTGGAAACTCCCAGATATGCTCAGAATTAGTCCAAAATGATACAAAAATCACTGAACCCACAGACATTGCCAACATACTGGCAGACAGGTTCAGTGCAAACTTCACCCCTCCCCTAAAGGAGAGATAACTATCCCAGCAGTGTAGCCTCCCAGACATCTCAAATGCGAGGTGAAAGCTGCTCTCTCTAAAGCTAAAAACACAGCATCAATGGGACGGATGGTGTCCCCGGCTGTGTGCTACACGAGCTAAATGAGGAATTAAACCCGCACATAAGGCATCTGTTTAATCTCAGCCTTACCACAGGATACGTGCCCAAGGAGTGGCGACGGCAACTGTGGTCCCACTCCACAAAGGCGGTGCCTCACGGACCCTGGTAATTACCGCCCCATAAGCTTAACAAGTCTAGTCTGCAAAGCTATGGAGAGGATCATAATGGAGCTCATAAACAAAGATATAGGGGACTTGCAGACATTGGACCCGACCCAGTTTGGCCGTCAAGGGAAGATCATGCCTTTTGAACTTGGTCGACTTCTTGAAACAGTCACCAAGGCCATTGATGAGGAAAGGCAGTCCATACAGCCTACCTTGACCTTGCAAAGGCTTTCGACACAATACCCCACTCGGGTATTGTAGAAAAACTTATCAGCTTAAATGTAAACCCATATGTCACAAGATGGGTTGCAAACTGGCTTAAGGACAGAACCCACAGGGTTAGAGTTGCTGGCACTATGTCAGACTCCAAGCCAGTCACAAGTGGTGTCCCACAGGGCTCGGTCCTTGGCCCCCTATTGTTCGGCATCTACTTCTCAGAAGTACAGGCCAACATGGGAGGACTTTGGCTGACAAAGTTTGCAGACGACTGCAAACTGGGCGCCATAGTGGAAAGTACATCGGACACGGACATCCTTCAGAAGGGACTCACAGAAACAGATAGCTGGTGCCAGAGCCATGGCCTGAAGTTAAACGCCAAAAAATGTATAGTCATACCCTTAGGGAAAAACAAGGTAACCCCAAGCTACCATATAGGTGGCAATCCACTAAGCACAGAAGAGGTTATCAGGGACCTGGGGACCCAGGTTGACAGTGGCCTTTCTTTTGACACTCACGTTGCTAAAGTGGTTAGAAAGACCTTCTACATTGCCCACCTGATCATGAAGGGATTCACATCCAGATCTAGTGAGGTCATTGTCCCCTGTACTCTTCACTTATCAGACCAATGATCGAGTACAATGCCCCATTTGGGATGTATCTCACCCGACATCTGCAGCAATTGGAGAGACCCCAAAAGTTCCTCACCAAAAGGATAAAGGGACTCCAAAATCTGTCATATGCTGCCAGATTGAAGAAACTCCAGCTCTATTCAGTCGCATACCATCTGCTCAGAGGTGACATGTGCCTGACATACAAGGCCATGTCCAACCCGGAATTAATGGACATGCTCCACCTCAAAAAATCCAAATCCACCAAAACCACTAGAGTAAGCGACTTAAACCTTAGCACAGATATAAATAGGACGTGCTGGAGGGATAGATTTATCACTCAGAGACTCCCTATGCTGTGGAATAAAATCCCGGTCCATGTGAGGCAGAGCACCTCGCTGGCTCTGCTCAAGAGAAATCTTGACCTGTGGATGGAAGATCGTAGGTTTACCCCGGGAATCATCTCTGTGTCACTGCTGGACAGAGGCACAGCAAACTAATGGGCACAGTATTTTTTCATATAAGGGGTGGCGTAAGCCACAAAAATTTGGGCTAGGCTTAGATAGCCTAGTATAAACCTATGAACCTATGAACCTATGTGTGATCAATTACCATTACTGAGTGCTTTAACAAGATCCATACGGGTTGGATAAGGTCTCAGCCCTTTGTCAAGTGCTGCTGTTACCTCTTTAGATGTCATAAGGTTCAAAAATGCAAAATGTCCCTTTAACATGTCCATGCTCTTCCCATAGAACACTGGCCAAACAGTTGGGCCTACACTGTTTGGGTCTGACATCAGCTTATTGTGAAGGGAGAACAACATTTTTGCTATTTATTACTATGTTGCATTCACAGTTTCTATCTTTCAATATTTTGACATAATTAAATAACATCTTACTATTGATTTTAACCTTAACGGTCCAGTAGAGTATCTTGGGTGGGGCAAAGGGGGTGCAATAGCCAGATGCTGATCAGTCTTCAGTGTAATACTGGTACTGGAATAATGCATTTGCGGTCTGAAAGTACAGTTGTGTAAGTAAATGTTCTTCCCGTCACTGCTGCAGTATTCTTCACTGAAGTAATCTCCTGTCAAGGACAGTCCAAAAACAGCCAGTATACCAAAGTCTTTAGATTTTATAGGTGCCATACATCACATGAATGCACCCATATAGGGTGTAGGGTATAAAGATTATTTATGGGTGACGTACAGATGCAAATACTCAGGAATTAATTGCATCAAGAGGGAAAAAAGTCCCCCAAGGACAACATGGAACATGTACAGCCAGAAGAAAAAAAGTTCATAAGAGAAAGAAATGCATGCCCCTCGGCCAGGAGGGTAACAAAAGACAGGGACAAGAGTCATAACAGAGAGGGGAAGAAAGGAGGTACCAAATACTGCAACAGAGAAGAGGATGACATCTACTGTTATGGTAAAGATTTTACACAACTGTACTATGTCCTTCCATATCACTGTTGCAGGGTTCTTCACTGAAGGCTGAGTACAAGTGCTAAAAAGAAGGCTGGGAGGAGGAAGACACAGAAGTGCTCTCTACAAACCCATGCAGGATAGTGCTGGCAAAACCTGCCCTGGCCCTGGAAACAGCATCCGAGTTGTAATGCTTAGTAAAAGTATGAACAGAGGATCAGGTAGCACCTTCAAGGGTGGAATTGGTGTCCAAACCCTTGAAAAGGGTACCAGAAGAAGCAACTGCCCTAGTAGAATGTGCCTTTACAGATGAAGAAAGACATTTACCATGAAAGGAATAACAGAAGGAAATGGCCTTAGAAATCAGGAGATGGTTTGCTTGGAAACAGCTAGACTCAAAGTCCTGGGATGAAAAGAAACAAAAAGCTGCTCAGATTTGTAAATAACCATGGTTTTATCCAAATAATATCTGAATTGTGTATGCAAGTCCAAGGTGTCGAGAACTGGCAGAGTGCAGTGAAGGAAAAACAGAAGGAACTTAAATAGACTGATTAAGGGACCCCTCACTGATCACCTTAGGCATAAAAGAAGGATTACTATGAACAGACAAACTGTCTCTGTGAAAAAACTAAAAAGGGACGAATGGCCATAAGAACCTGAAGCTCACACACTCTGGCTAAAGTAAGAGCCAACCACAAACAGTCTTCCAAGTACAAAACTGCATGGAAAGTGAACTAGCAGGTTTAAAAGGAGCCTGAGTCAAATTTTCAAGAAATAAATTAAGGGTCCAAGAAGGAAGAATAGGCTTTTTGGGGGGCCTGAAATGAAGGGCACTTTTAAAGAAATTGACCTCAAATTGAGAGGTGAAAGAGGAGCTCAAGGGCAGACAAGCAGAGACAGCTGAAAGGTGAGTTTTAACTGAAGACTATGCCAAGTAAGCATGGAACATATCACACAAATAAGACAGAACCAAGGGAACCTCCAATGAGAAGGGATACTGATAGCAAGAGACGCACCAAACAGAAAATCATTTCCATTTAGGATATATATGATTTTCTGGTAGTGGGTTTCCTGCCCTCCTGCAGAAAATAATGCATTTCCTCAGAAAACAGCTGCTTAAAAGGAATCAAAACCCTATCACTTGCAATGTCATTTGAAAAGTGGTTAGCTGAGGACAGACAAAAGATCCCTTGTCTTGTGTGAAAAGATCCACCCAGTAAGGTAACTTCTGGTGATTGCTCCTGGCCTGATGAAAGAGAAGGGGGAACCAGTGCTACTTGGTCCAACATGGAGTTACAAGATTTTGGGAGAGTCCTACTTGATCTTGTATAGAACTATTGGAAGCAGAGAAAAAGAAGGAAAGGCATAAAGAAATATTTGCTTCAAAGGAAAAGGCAGGCCATCTGCTTTCCAAGTCAGAGGACTTGATACAAGCAGACTAGAGAAAGTTTTCTGTTCAGAATGGATACAAAAAGATCTACCTAGAAAATACCCCACCGATGGGCAATGTCCAGGAACACACCCCTGCAGAGCATTTATTTGTGGGACTGTGTTCTGGACCTGCTCAGAAAGTCTGCCACTAGACTGTGCTCTGAAGGAATGCAAACTGCCTAAACAATCACATGATAACTGACAGTCAGAGCCCAGACCTGAAGAAGTAGTCTATGAAGGAGCTAAGACCTTGTACATCCCTGCTTGTTGATATACCACATGACAGTTGTATTGATTTCAGGGGGCCCAGAAAGAAAAAGGGAATGAAAATCTTTGGAGACACAGAATCAGAGCCCTCATCTCTTTCACGCTGATGTGGTCTGTCTCTGAGGATGCCAGGCACCCTAAACCTTCTGAGGGCCACAAGAAGCACCCCACCCCAGGTCTGAGATGTTGGTGAACAGTTCTTTGGTAGGAACTGCAGCATAAAAGGGCAGTCCTGGATTGAGAGAAATTTGCTGAATCCATCACTGGAACTCGAGTTTCAGACAAGGAAGCAAAGGAACAGGGAACTCTAGGGGGTGGCAATGTTGAAGCCACATCTATTTGAGATACCACTGCAAGAGCATGGGAATAGTGGAGAAAGTACAGTTGTGTACACTTACCATAAATGTAGATGTTCGAGTGTCTTCACTGTTGCAGTCATCACTGTAGGGTTCTTCCTGCTGGCAGGCAGCCCTCGGTCGGCCAGAATCCAAAGTCTGGGTCCGGCATCGGCTGTGTACTCATCCTCCCTGACGTCAGTGCGCCAGGGGTACAAAGCTCCCAGCCGACGCCATGTTCTCCAGTATTTCTTGCCCCAGATGTCAGGTGCCCAAAAATAAAGGCTAAAAGTAAAGCAAAAATGTAACATACAACAAACCCCATACCCTGTAGCAAATACACCTCAGAAGAAGGATGAAGCAGGGAACCACACCAATAAAAGTATAAGAGGGGACAGGAGGGTGGGTAACCCAGACTGCAACAGTGAAGACACTCGAACATCTACATTTATGGTAAGTGTACACAACTGTACTATGTTCATCGTGTTTCACTGTTGCAGTCATCACTGTATGGTTGAATCCTAAAGCTGAGACAAAGGGTGGTGGTTATAGAGTAGAAGGGGTGCCTAGAAGGCCTTGCAAGACTGCAGAAGCAAAGCCTGTCCTAGATTTAGAATAAAGAGGGATATTATAGTGCTTTGAAAAATTATGCACTGAACTCCAAGTTGCAGCTTCCAAAATATCTTTGGTAGGAACTTCCCTGAGAAAGGCAGCTGAAGTAGCAGCAGCTCTGGTAGAGTGAGTCCTAATTTTCCAAGGGATTAGCTTTCCATGATGAGAATAACAAAATCTGATTCCATGAGCAATGCATTTAGAAATGGTCTGTTTTGAAACTTTGCCTTGAGAATTTGCTGCATAAGAAACAAACAGTTGTTCTGTTTTCCTGATATCCTTGGTTCTGTCCAGGTAAAAACGAAGCTGCCTGTGTACATCCAAAGAATGCAAGATCCTCTCCCCCTTATTTTGTGGATTAGGGAAAAAAGTTGGCAGGTGAATGGTTTGGTTTAAAGTCACTTTAGAAACCACTTTAGGCATGAAAGTAGGGTTAGTCCTCAAAGAAACCCTGTCTTGATGAAAAGTAATATAAGGTTCCACAGCCATGAGCGCTTGTAACTTCGAGACTCTCCTGGCTGAAGTTAAAGCCAGTAGGATAACAGTCTTCCATGATAAATACTTTATATCGGATGTGTCAGCAGGCTCAAAAGGTGGCAGAGTAAGCTTTTCCAGTACATAATTGAGGTCCCAAGCAGGAATGGGTGGAGTCCTAGGGGGCCTTAAATTCTTTGCTCCTCTGAGATATTGTTTCAGAAGTGGATGTGAAAAAATTGGAGGATCTGTATTATAATGTGCAGAGATAGCTGAGGAATGTATTTTTATGGAAGAAAAAGATAAACCCTTATGCAACAAATCTGTTAGGTAATGTAAAATCAATGGAATATTTGGTATGTGAGGATCCGATTCCTGAGCCTGCATCCAGGTGCAAAATCTCTTCCATTTTCCTGCATAAGATTTCCTAGTGCTAGGCCTTCTGGCTTCTAAGATGACATCCATAACTTGTTTGGTAAGGGTAGGATTAATTATAGGCCCTGAATATGCCATGCTGAGAGTTTTGATATGAGAGTGCAGGACATGGCCCTGATGTTGAGACAAAAGATTTGGAATCTGAGGTAGAATCCAAGGAGGTTCCTGGGATAGATTTATCAGTGTTGAGTACCAAAATTCTCGAGGCCAATTCGGGGCCAGTAAGATCATCTTTGGTTTGTCCTGTTTTATTTTTAATAACACCCTTGGTAGAAGAGGCAGTGGTGGGAAGGCATACCCAGAGAGGTTCCTCCAGCTGAATGAGAGAGCATCCACTTTCCATGCTAGCTTGTGATATGTCCTTGTGCAAAAAGTCTGTAACTGGTAGTTGTGGGGAGATGCAAATAGATCTATGTCTGGGCAACCCCAGGCTTCTGTAATCATCTTGAATATTTGGTTGTCTAGCAACCACTCGTGTGGGTCTAACAGATTCCTCCTCAGGCTGTCTGCCAGAGTGTTTTGCTTCCCTGGCAGGAATTGAGCTTGTAGATCCACTTTGTAAGCTAGTGCTGTGTTCCATAGAGTCATGGCTAGTCTGCAAAGGGGGTAGGAGTGTGAACCCCCCTGCTTGTTTATGTACCACATAACTGTGGTGTTGTCCGTCCATATCAGTAGCTGCCCTGGCTGTAGAAGATCCCTGAAAGCCATGAGGGCATTCTGTACAGCTAACATCTCTTTTAAACTGATATGTAGATGCTTCTGATCCTCTGTCCAGAAACCTTGCAGGCCTTTCCCCTGCAAGTGGGCTCCCCATGAATAATCTGAGGCATCCATGGTTATCACTTGGTTGGCTGGAGGTAGACTGAAGGTTTTCACTTTGTTTTGAAGACATGCCGTGGCCCACCAATGAAATTCCTTTTGCAGGCAAGGCAAGACAGCAATCACTGTTTCCAGACTGTGACAATGTTGGGACCATACACTTTTTAGGTACCATTGTATCTTCCTCATATGCAGTCTTGCATATGGTATGAGTAGGATGCAGGAAGCCATGTAACCCAAAGCCTGCAGGAATTTCCTTGCAGTTAGCTGAGACATTAACACCAGGCTTTTGAAAGCTGAAGCCAGCTGAAGTTGTTTTTCTGGCATCAGGAATGCCATCTGGGTTGTAGTGCTTAAAAGATCACCCAGGAAAATTATCTGTTGAGTGGGTGTCAAATTTGACTTTTTTACATTCACAGTGAATCCCAGGCACTTGAGTAGATTCTGAACAAATTCCAGGTGCTGGAGTAAGATGTCCTTACTGTCTGCTTGAATAAGGCAGTCGTCCAGATAAGGGTAAATCTGAATTCCCTTGAATCTGCAGTAAGCTACTACTGGTGCCAGGCACTTGGTAAAGACCCTGGGTGCAGTAGATAAGCCAAAGGGCAGCGCAGAGAATTGGTAATGCTTCGAGCCTGCCTTGAACCTGAGGAATCTTCTGCACTCCTGTCTGATAGGAATGTGAAGGTAAGCCTCCTTTAAGTCCAATGTCACCATCCATGCATTTTTGTTCAACATTGGCAGGAGCTGCTGCAGAGTAAGCATTTTGAACTTTGGTATCTCCAGGAAAGTATTTAAAACTGACAGATCCAGGAAGGGTCTCCAAGTATTTTGTTTTCTGGGAACTAGAAAGAGTCTTGAATAAAAGCCTTGTCCCTTCTCTGAATTTGGAACCAATTCTATGGCCCTCATGGCCATGAGGGACCTCACCTGTTTTAATGCCTCCGCCCATTGATTTTTTGGTAGGTCTGGCCATCCATTTGGGTTTGGCAAAGTGTGAAAGTGGAATTTGTAACCTCTTAAAACTACATCCAGAACCCACTTGTTTTGGGTTATGCAAGTCCAATTTCAGTGAAAAAGAGAAAGTTTTCCTCCCAGAGGAGCATCCAGGAGAGAGGTTCCTGGAGCCATGCAGGGGGAGTCATTGAGCCTGTTTCCTATAAGGTTGAGACCTATCTTCTCCACCCCTGGGGGTGGAAGCACTCCACTGTCTAGGCCTATACTAGGTCTGAGCTTGGGCCCTCCCTCTGGGGTGCCTATATCTACCCCTCTGAGGCCTGTCCTTGCTGGGAAAGGACCAATTCTTAGCTGGCCAATTTCTGCTAAATCTAGGAGGCTGAACTTGTAAGAAATCCTTAACCGTTTGCATGGATTTTGCCTTATCCTCCATTTTCTTTATAACCTCTTCAGCCTTAGACCCAAACAAAACATTATGTTGAACAGGAGCATCCAGTAATTTTGCTTTTACTTGATCAGGCAAATTTTGTTCCTTTAACCGAGCATGCCTTCTAATGACCGTGCCAGTGGCTGCCGCTCTTCAAGAGGCCTCCAAAGCATCAAAACCACAGTATAAGGTATGTTTCCCCACCTGCTCAGTAGCATGCATCAAATCTTGTAATTCCTTATTGTCTGCCAATGCAGAAATGGTAGACATTTTTTGTTTCATAACAGACAAAAGGTATTATCAACATATGAAATTGACAATTCAAAGCCCTAATAGATAAAGTAGCAGAAGTGTACACTTTTTTGCCCCATCTCTCCAAAGCTCTAGAATCCTTATCTGACGGAATAGGGTTCTTAGCAGTGGCGGCCTTAACACCCTTAGGACCCTGAGAAATGGTCTCTGGATCAGCAGGAGGATTTTTAAATAGAAACTGGTGAGAGTCAGGAACTCTGTAATACCTATCAGGCTTAGCAGGGGCTGGAGGAAAGGAGTCAGGGGTTAAATTAGACTCAGTAAAGACATCATCCACAATATCCAAAATAGGAGGAATAGCCAGGGGTCTGTGTTGGGGAAGACGAAGGAAATCCCTAAGCCTTCTCTTAGATTCAGAGTGCTCCTGCCCTTCCCAGTGAAAATGTTCCCTCATGTCATGTAAAGTTTCCCCAAAAGAGTAATCTTCAAGAGGAGAAGCTGAAGGAATAGATTCTTCAGCATCAGAATCCTCATAAGGAGGGAAAGTATAATCCTGTTCAGAAGAAGACACTGAAGAGGTAGATACCTGATCAGAGGATTCATAATCCAATTCTTGTCTTGGCCTTTTGTCTGGAGGGGGGTGGGAACCCCTAATCATAGTTAGCAAGTCCTCAGCTATTTTAAGCATTTGTTTTTGAGATTTAGGTCCCAGATCAGAGGAGGCCTGGGCTTGAGTCTTTGTTTTAGAAGGAGTCTTTGCCTTTAGCTGAAGCTGCGTAGGCCTGAAAACCCCGGTACCTGCACAGCGGCTCCGGACCCATCTGAGGAAGCATTATCCGAAGGTCCTGCACCTGGAATATCCGAAGGCCTAGTTGGCTCCTCGCGGGAGTCCGTATCGGCAAGCGGTTCTGAAATGGCCGACGACAGGGGCTGCGAAAGCGCCTCACTGATGACGGCCGAACCGGTAGATGGCTCTAATTGTAAACGGTCATCTGATTTGGACCTCGGAGGCCTATTTTTATCCTTACGCCTTTTATGAACTCCGGTAGTCGGAAGCGTGTTCGACGACATGTTATAATTAAATCACCTCCCAAAGTAATGAAAGGCAAAATCGTATCTCTGTTTAATAGTACGTTGATTAAATCGAGCACAAAACTGACAACTAGCTACATCGTGGTCAGGGCCTAGGCAAGGAATACAGTAAGAATGAAAATCCTTATGAGGTATTTGCTTCCCACAAGAAATACAATTATTAACTTTTTCTGACATCGGACTGGAGCAAGAAAAAAGTTTCCCCAACAGGGTATTTAGCTTTGAAAGGAAGAATGTCTTCAGATTGAAGTACCAAAAATAACAGGAGTCAGACGACCGGCACTTGCGAACTGCTTCCACCGCGTGGCAAGAAAGACTGGAGAACATGGCGTCGGCTGGGAGTTTTGTACCCCTGGCGCACTGACTTCAGGGAGAATGAGTACACAGCTGACGCCGGACCCAGACCTTGGGATTCTGGCCGACCGAGGGCTGCCTGCCAGCAGGAAGAACCCTACAGTGATGACTGCAACAGTGAAACACGATGAACATCATAAACTCCAGAATCCTGAGAAATTCTCAGGGACAGAGGAAGAAGAGACTGGAAGAAGGTAGTTAGAGACAACACTTTGGGAACAGGAAGGGAGGCTAACATGGGAATGGTCTGAATCCTGCAGCTGAGAAAATATGGCCCTGGGAAGGTATAAGCACTAACTTCTTGAAATTGCTGGTGAACCCCCATAACTTTGTGAAAAGCAAATGGTAAAGTGAAGATCTTGTAAAAGACTGCAGTGAGAAGGGGCTTGAATAAGCAGGTCATCTACATAAGGGAATATCTGTATCCCCTGAAGCAATGACAAGAGCGAGGCAGTTGGTGAATACCCTTGGGGCAGCAGAAAATCCAAATGGCAAAGAGAAGAACTGAAAATGAGAGGAAGAAACAGAGAAACATAAAACTTTCCTGAAGAGAGGGTGAATAGGGAGGTAGAGACTAATGTCCATGAAATCTAGAGAGACCAAGAAGGCCTGGGGATGAAGAAGTGAAAAGTTATCTAAGATGATGATGCTGCTGCTTGCTAAAACCAAAGTCTGATTATTGCACTGAACTTTGCAGACTATAACTTTTTCAGCACTGCATTATGCGCAGTTGCTAATAAAATAACGTGTCTATATAACAGACGACATGTACTATTCAGTTACAGTTTACAGTTTTTCATGTATCAGGTTTAGTTTCTCAAAACAAGTATGCATGACATTCTCCAGTTACCTCAGAACAAACGTGTTCCTGCATGTACCAGATCTAACAAAAATCAGATCTAACATCATACACTTTCAATGTCCTTTATATACATTTTTTATGAAAGCAGTCTTTGGAATTTGCTTGATGTAATGTAGTCAGTTGGGAGCTTTCAAAGTCAGTACTTTGGTATTTGCCTGGTGTCATACAGTCTATTGATAAGCTACATTTCAAGGTGAATTCTGTGACAATCTTAAACTTTTAGGAAGTGTTTCCTGTTGGGAAATTGTTTCTGTTTCCGATCCTCCCTGCACCTGGTTTCTTATCTGTAATTCTCCTTGAAGCTTGTACCAGGCACAAAATATTCTGTATTACATACAGTTGGATGCCTTTTATTTATTTTTACTTGCTTCTCAGCTAAGAGCAGTTTAAACTTTTAATGTACATATGCTAACAAACAAAAATGTACATGCATCTAAGTGACTATTTTTCTACATATATTCTAGCAAACAGAAGTGTACATGCACTATTATAAGTGTTTATATTTTACTACATACATATTCTAACAAACAGAAGTGTACATGCACTATTATAAATGTCTAAATATATATCTAACAGAAGAGGAAACAAAGTTTGAAGAGAGACAGCAGCCTGAAAGAAGGAACCTTGAGAAAGGTGTTGAGGAGAGAGAGGTCCAGAATTGGTCTCCAAGTTCCCCTCCTTCTGAGAAACCAAAAACATGCTGGAGTAAAAACCTCTTCCTACTTGGGTTGGTGGATCAGGTTGAATGGTGCTCTGATTGAAAAGGGACTGCAAATCCTCTGGTAAAAGATAAAGTTGGTCAGGAGGAGGTTGTGGAATGCCTCAAAAGGGGGGGGGAAGAGATTTCCATATCATGAAATATCAATAATGAATGACAGACAGTACCCAAGAGTCTGAGGTGAACTGTTGCCCATTTGGGAGAGACAGAGAAAGGTGGAAGGAAAAGGGGACCTGGACATGAGGAAGAGGAGGCAATATATCAAACAGAAACAGGTTTTTCCTGAAAGGAAGGCTTCTGAGAAGTAGAAGTCTGATTGGAATTAGCAGGAGAAATACTCCTGGACTACTTCTTACCTTAGGGAGGTTGATGAGTCTGCCTGTGAACAAAGGCAAATTTAGAAGGATAATTGCTCTGGAATTTAGATATAGGAGAAACAAAAATATGCTTAAGTTCCTGCATGGCCTTAACCTTATCCTGGAGGGACTTCAACAGGTCAGTAGCAGCTGTCTCAAAATGATTTTGTTATCCAGTGGAGCATCCAAAGGTTTGGCTTTAATATCATCAGGCAAGGCCCAAAGATGAAGCCAATAATAAAGCTTTATCACAGAACCAAAGACAGCAGCCTTCGAAGAGGCATCAACAGCATCGTAACTGCATTTTATGGAGTGAATAGTGACTTGTGAAGTCGACCCAAGCAGGGAAAGAGCTGAAGTTTCCCTTCTGAATCAGGCAGATCAGACACGCAATCTTAGCTAATTGAGAATGGACAGTGAAGACATACCTGGTAATGTGGGTTTGTTATTTAATAGTCCTAAATGACAAGGTGGCAGCAGTATAAACTTTTTTTACCCAACCTCTACATAGCTCTACTGTCCTTATCAGAAGAAAGAGCTTAGAAAAAGGCAAATGTTTAGAAGGCTTATTGGTTGAGACTAAAACCACAGAGGGGTCAGCAGAAGGACAATTAAAAAAAATTACAGTCCTCAGGCACTTTAATGAATCTATCAGGTTTCTTAGGGGCTGGGGGCTGAGAGTCAGGAGCTACTGAGGCCCCAGAGAATGTGTCCACAAATGCTAACAACACAGGAGGAACTGCTGTTGGCTTCAGAGACTCCATTTGTAGAAGCTTATAGTATTTATTTTGTCAGAGACCTGACAGCAATCCCATTTGAAATACTGTATCATATAAGCAACAATATCCCCAAAGAATAATACTTTCAAGGGCGAATCTGGGCTCAAATAATTCTCATCATCTGAGCCATAGTCTACAGGAAAAGCAATTTGAGAGGAGTATACAAGGGATTCCTCCTCAGGATCTAAATCCTTATCAGAGGAATCAGGATACCTACTCTTCTTGACATGCATGGAAAACCAGGGAGCAGCAGGGACTGACACCCCTTGAGGAGGCTTTAAGGCCATCAAGGCATTGAACATCCCTGAGTAAAATCCTGCCATTCATGTTGGGGATCTTTAGCAATAGGGGTAATATGTGTAGCCTTTTGCTTTTTCTTAAGCATGACATCTACCCTAACAACCCTCAGAAGCTCAGCCCCTTAGCATGATTCAATGAGTGTAGTCAGTATCTCTTCCTGGACTGATATTTGAGGACCCCCTCCCCTTAGTCACTGAAAAATAATCAGGCATGATTCCCCCTCAACATCCAGAGTAGACATTTGAAAAGCCACAGAGGACATGCGAGAACTTGGTTCCACACTGGACTCCAGTGGGGTTGCAGCACATGAATCTAATGCAAGCACAAGATGTTCTTTAGGGCTTTCACTAGCTTCTAGAGAGATGTCCGGTGAAGGCTGTACAGCAAGTGAATCAGGTCTAGACATTTTGGCCTTCACAGAAGATGGCTGTTCCTTGTGATGGGAGGATTCCGTCATAGCACCATCAGCCAACAACTTAAGATGCTGGTTCTCAAGGTACATGGTGAGGGAAGACAAATGATTATGGAGGGTCTTAGGTTCAAACACTTTACAGATAGAACTAAAACCACAAAAAAGGAAGGTGCAAACCAATACTGATAAACAAAAGGTGCACCAAGACCTCAGCGAAAGTGCAGTTTATTGGGCTAAAATCCAAAGTGTAATCCGCAACCAATACACAAGGTGCACCTTTTGTTTAACTTTACAGATAGAACACTGTGTATGGTCGTGGGAAGCACCTAGGCAAAAATGACACTGGTTGTGATGGTCTTTATGGGTAATCTGCCTCCTACACTGACATTTTCCCATTTTGGATGAGATGAACAGAAATAACAACAATACTGAGAAAAAAATGGAGTAGAACCTCCGACGGGAACTCATATGAAGACAGCTTGGTAACTAACACAGCAGATGGCCATTTAGACAAATGTTCAATAATGGTGTTCGGACTGGTGATAAACAAGTTCTGTGTACTTGGGTCTGTATGTCACCTCCATGCTCTATGCCCTACGCCCTATCAGGTGTGCATATGTGAGACGTATGGTGCCTATAAAATCTAAAGGCTTTGGTATATTGCTTGGTCAGTGGGCTATCCTTGGCAGGACATCCCTTCAGTAATGAATACTGCAACAGTGATATTGAAGGACATCTGAAGTACTTTACCACTCTGTGTCTGTTACAATTTAAAAGGAAAAAGAGCCCCCCCCCCCCTCAGGAAGTCTAGTCTTACAGCTTCAAAATTGAAGCACTTCATCGCTCCATGTATGGATTGTAGTAAGCAGTTGCTACAATCTGAAAGAGAGAAGAGAGAACCTCTGTAATTATCAATCTGAGTTTACATATAGATCTGGAAGATTTTAGAAGAAAAGTAAATAGTTTCTTCACTTTATATGAAATACACTTGTTTTTATGATTATGGTAATTTTTGAAAGCTAAACAGTAGCTCTTTTTTCTGCTGTATAACTTATTAATTTTGTGATTCCACCAAAGAACTCTTATTGAATTTATCCGCATATTTATGTCTTACTGGCATGTGTTCGTAGAAGTTAATAATATCCTAGAACTCACTCACAGTATTCTGGGCAGGCCACTTAGGATAACTGTGGTCAGTATCCCAATCTGTTTTCATACATATGGCATTTACTGCATAAAATCTGTTAAGGATGCTTTATTTATGAATGGGTTTAATTTTACTCTTAAGCCAAAGGTGATATTACCATGATCTGTGTTAATTACAGAGGGTATAAACACGGGTTGAGAACAAAAAGATCATAAGTTTGTTTGTATGATATCTAAGATACGTCATCCTTAGCTGGATTTTGTACTATTTATTTAAAGCTATTTTAGCAGAACCAATTAACATTTGATTATATGTTTGACAGTGTCTGGATAGTTAAAATCCCCCACAATTATTGTATTTCCTACTTAGTAAGGGGATATAGAGGATGTAAGGTAGATCCCTAAGGTGTTTTGTTCAATTCAGCTAGTACTAATTATTGTATGAATAATGTCACCGCAGGGAGATTGCAGAGAAGGAAAGGTGGTTACCAATAGGTACAAAAAGTGTAAAGGGGTGATCCTTACCATCTTTGTGGTAGTACAGACAGTCTAGAAGATAAAGTATGCAAATTCAAGGACAACACAATCATCCACAACTAAGTTAGAAAACAAGAAGGGGTAGAAAGAAAGGCCAGCTTGGGAGCAGATTAAGAAATATGGCTGCCTTAACTGGCAGCAGAAAACCTTTCTAAGATAAACCTGAGGAGAGTCAGTTTACTGTTTGTCTGAGATAACAGACCTCACTGTCAATGACGGACACACACAATCCTGTACAGACAGTTCAAACTGTCTATATTTCTTTGGGACTGTTCGATTGTCAAGATTTTATATAAAAATAACAGTGGATGTAAGAGGTACTGCTTGACACAAACCCCCATCCACACACCCCTCCCTCCACCCAGCAAAAACACAACTTTAAGACAAACTACCCAGCTGTCAGTGGTGGTAGTGAAGGTGGAGTTGCTCTCCTCATAACACTTATCGTGGGATATTTTCATTGAAATTCGGTGAGCTTCAGGAATTTTGACATCTGCTTCTTGACAATTTGGCTTTCGGCAAGATGGACTCAACCTCTTTACATGAATAGAAAGAAATGCAAAATAACTTTACTTGTCAAATGAAAATTCAATAAAAGAATGCACAGCTGCTAGAGAATCAGCCAAAACAACTAAAGACGAGCGTTAACTAAGGGTAGCAAAACATCAGAGGGCAGCAAGGAAAGGTATTGAGATGCACAGGAATATCATCAGCAGCAAAAAGCAGCAGGCGCACTGTTATCCCATGCTCTAACTTCTGTTGGGAATTGTATGTGCAGCTTTGGAGACCTCATGTTTGTCGGGACACAGACAACATAAACGCAGTTCATACAAGGGCAACAAAAATGGTACCTGAAGCCATATAGACAGAGAGTCCAAGAACATAATATGTGCACTGTTAAAGAGAGGAAGGAGAAAGAGGCATGATTATACAATGCAAGTACTTTCAGGAGATCACCTAGAGTAAAACGTTTCAATAAAAACATGCAAGGAGAACCAGATATGAAGACATGGACAGCAACATTTAAAAGATGCATAGCTGATAGCTCAGGAAATAGCAGGATTCACACTTTGCACAGCCTGCATGGTAAGAACTTCTCTCCTGAAAAGTCCATAGGTTTTAAAACATTTAGACAGTCCAAGAATATATGTAAGAGAGATATTCTGTGCTTATAAAGGATAATGAGAAATAAGGTGCTGTTTTACTAAAGCATGATGAACACTAAAGCAAGTGGTGACTTGGACTTCTTGTGTTCTACAATACAAATCAGAAGTATTATACTAGGGTCCCTTTACTCTAAAAACAGCACAACCAGGGAGTTTGTATATTTAGTATAAGAAGGTACTTAGTAAGTACATCCCCATGTGAGAGGTATGTGGTGGGCTGCAAAATCAATGTTTGTTTCTGTGAGGTGTGATCGCACCCCTCTGCTCCCCCTAACATGGGATGCTCCTCAGTTCCATACGCCCAAAACCAAATCTAACAAATACTTCAAAATAAAGCAAACACATCAGTATATCAGTATCAGCATCAGTATAAAATGTTCATAGCAATCACCAAATTGTAATAAAACAAAAGGAGGCCAAGCATCTGACGTTAACTTACAAATACAAGGGTCCTGTAAGATGCAAACATCTCTTACATCCTTTTCTCTTGTGGAAGCTAACAACTTCCAGTTAGCAAACTGCAATGAATGAAGTTAACACCTCAAATTTGAATTTACCTGCGAGAAAAAAAGTGCACTACAGGGAAAATTTAATAGACAAGTAATTATTTTGATTAACATACATTGACAGGAAAATGAGATAATCTAAACTGCCAGTAGTTACTCATGCAATGTGTATGAGTTTTGTGCTATGGAATAGCATTCCAACCAAGACTAGTTCCCTGACATATACCAGCTGAATACCAAATGGACACCTGCTCCCTGCAAATCAACATACAATAAAGTGGTTATCAGAAATTAAATAATGAATTTATTTGTATAGTTTAAAAAAAACACTGTAGTGATCATTAATTGTTTCAGGTGTGAGGCTACAACTTGCTGTTCTGCAATCAAACTGCTCCCCTGTCCACTCACCTAACATTTAAAAAAATGTATACACCTCTCCAAATACTGCCACCTACAAACTTAAGAAATGTTCACTTAATTTTTCATCTCTTGCCTCTTACAATAACAAAGTGGCAGTTTAAGAGAGATATTCTTAACACTAAGCTTACTGGATACTACTCCATGCTGCAAACATTTGATCATTCTAAAAGTTCTGGGCTCTTTGGGACATAACGCTTCTGCAAAATGCCTAGACAAAAGTACTCATGAGTACTCTGATGAGTACTCAAGTATTGATGGCTATACCCTTTACTAACTATGCCTTCTCTTATTCTATGACTTTGTACTGTGTACAGTCCTAGGCTGGGAATGTAACTAGGCATTCATCACTAAAATAATATGCATGCTCTGAACTTGGATATCTACATATATGTGACTAAAGAGGTGGTGGAAAAAGTTATTCAGAGATGATAAAGTTTATCTCTCCAGTACAGTGTAGTTTTGTTTACTCAGATTACCACACAGTAAGTAAACAGTTATGAGTAAGTATTTTTTCTGAGTCATGTTACTTGCTCCCTCTCACTTTCACTGGACAGTGAGGACATGCTTAACTAATAGAATTGTAGCTCACCTTCTTAGTGTTTCCCCGTTGCCTCCTAGATACCTATAGCCCAGCTCAACATAAAACAGAAAAGTCAGATACCTGCAGGTGGTGGGGCAAGAAGAGGTTACTTTGTGAGATCATGGTGTATTTAATTACTTTATTCCTTGCTATGGAAGGAATATATTAATACTGCTTTTGTGGCATTTTGACTGTTGCTTCAGTTTGCTGAATAATTTATTTGAAAAACTGCTACTTGACATACAGCCTTGATTAATGTTTTTGTGCCTCCGTGATTCAGTGTGTGAAGAAGTGTTCTACACCTTCTTCTGAATCTTTCACCTTACAGTTTATAATCCGGCTCCTGTTTTATTTCGTTACATTTATCTATTTTACGTGTTTCGCATATATACATTTGATGTAATAGCCTGTTTTGGGACTACTGAACTAGTCCTTAACTGTAAACATTAAAACATTACATTAAACTTACATCATCATCTGAGGAACTATCTATAGTCAAAGCATCCACCAAAATGAAATAAAAACAGTATAACATTAAAAATAACAGTAAAGTGAATTCTTATACCAACAACTATTACTGTATGGGTGGTAATGTAGGGTTTAACCTATAAAGTGATCTGATACTGTTTACTATAGACTGCATTATTACATTTTAGGGACTGAGCAGCCTGTGCATCACCTTGATAGGAGAACATATGTACTCCAGCAGGGTATTAATGTATAGGTAATGCCCACGGAAAAAACAAGCTTGCCACATAACAGCAGTATATTAAGCTGCGGTGAAGCACATACAGTAAAAAAGCAAATGGCTGTCATTTGTTTATTCTCACTAAACAGTGTTTTGCTGTGCAGTGAGCATAAAATTAAAAAATAAGTAAATTAAAAAAAAAAGCATTTGTGTATGTACACATGTGTGTGTGTGTGTGTGTGTGTGTGTGTGTGTGTGTGTGTGTGTGTGTGTGTGTGTGTGTGTGTGTGTGAGAAACAGTATAAGCAAGAGTCATTCAGAAAACAGAGATAGCACTGACTGCAGCAGGCATTCCATTAACAGAGATTCATTAAAAAAATATGAGGTACGAAACTCAATGTCTGGCATCACTGACTGTCTTTAATCCTCGATGATTTACCAGGTAATCAATGAACAGAGCAGCACTATGTGGAAAAAAATCAGGAAAAATAAAAGGGGGAGTTGCAATGCTTTGCACTCCACATGCGTGTGTTTTTTTTACCATTCATTTGCTCACAACTAGGCATCTTAGGATGTGTTCATTCAACAAAGTGGCTTGTTAAGTGCAGTGAAGCAACTTCAGACCAGTGACAAATGGAGTACCACAGGGTTCCGTCACAGGTCCTCTCCTGTTTGGTATCTACTTCTCTGAAGTACAGGCTAACACAGAAAGTCTTTGGCTAACAAAGTTCGCAGATGACTGCAAACTAGGAGCCATAATCAAACTCCTAACAATGTGGACATCCTACAAAAGGGCCTCACTGAGACAGATGCCTGGTGTTAAAGCCATGGCCTCAAGCTCAATGCCAAAAAGTGCACTGTCATCCCTTCTGGTAAAAACTCTGTACCCATAAACTACCACATAGGCATTAGTCTACTTAACACCGAAAGTGTGATAAGAGACCTTGGGACACAAGTGGACAGTAGTCTCTCCTTTGATAATCACATTGCCACAGTAGTCAGGAAATCCTTCTACATGACACACCTCATCACAAAAGGTTTCTCATCCAGGAGAAAAGAGGTTATTGTTCCCCTCTACTCTTCACTCATTAGACCCATTATAGAGTACAACGCCCCTTTTGGTATGTACCTTACAAGACATCTACAACAATTGGAAAGGCCACAGAAATACCTCACAAAGAGGATTACAGGCCTCAAACAGATGCCCTATGCAGACCGTCTCAAAAAACTCCAGCTTTACTCTGTCGCATATTGCCTACTCAGAGGCGATCTCTGCCTAACATACAAAGCTATGTCAAACCCAGAGCTGTTGGACATGCTCCACTTAAAGAAATACCAATCCCTCTAAGCTACATGCTCTAGGGACCTAAACCTTGTCACCACAATAAACAGAACATGCTGGAGGGATAGATTCCTGTCCCAGAGACGTCCCATACTCTGGAACAAACTACTTATCTATATCAAACAAAGCTCCTTATTAGCACTCTTCAAGAAAAATCTTGATGATTGGATGGGGGGGTAGGAAATTCATCCCGGGGATCACTTCTGTGGCTCTGCTTGACAGGGGCACAGGAAAATAATTTTCTTGGGTGGCAAAAGCCAGGGTACCGTTTGGCTAGGCTTATATGGGCACTAGTGTGTGCGTGTGTGTGTGTGTGTGTGTGTGTGTGTGTGTGTGTGTGTGTGTGTGTGTGTGTGTGTGTGTGTGTGTGTGTCCATTACATACTTGCATAACCCATACTTTGAATTTAACATACTTCCTCAAGCAACAATTACATATCCTACAGCAAATTTGAAACATTAGGTGGAGGAAGTTATTTTACATGAAAAATATATAAAAAAATGATATAGTCCTAAAACAACAAATACAAACCAACTTAACAAATAGTCCATTCTCTAAGTGCAATAATGCCCTCCAGGGTGTGTTATTGTGGAAATAATGCCCTTCCAGAGGTGGAGAGGCCCTCCACCTGCACTGTCAGTCTTCAGAACACTCCTGGGAATCAATTCCACAATAATATACACCCTGTTAGGCATTATTGTTTGCATAATATGGACTTTGTTCCAAAGGAAAATAGGTAATTAGAAATGGTACTGTTTGTTTACAATAAGGTAAAGTAATCTGAAGCAATGCCCAGTGAAGTGCACATTACAATTCACTCCCTATGTGCCTTTTTCCTAATTAAGTTAGTGCTGTCAAGAAACAATTTCTAACAAATGCTAACTTATACTTAAAGTCGCTAGCTATTGTCAGTCTGATTTGTAAATAAGTGAAATGACTGACTAAAAAACAAAGTGTTAATCGCTTGATGATGGCAAAGATCTGTCAGCTGCACCAAAAGCCTGCTGAATAAACAAACAATAATGCCCAATAGGGTAGAAGTTACAAGGAAATAATGAGCCGCCCCAGGTGCAAGTGAGGTGCAGCGCCACAGACAAAGGTCTGTTATTTCAATGTAATTCCCACCCTACAGGGCATTACTCCACTTGGATAAGGGAGACCTGTTAATTTTTTTTTTATTATTATTGTGTGCATATTTTTATCTTTTTGATGTAAAATAGTTAATCTACCTAATGTATCAAAGTTGCTGTAAGAAATATATTACATTCAAAAAAAAAATTATGTACTCATTTAGTAATGTCTACACACTTTTGCATGTACAGAAAAACAGAAGCAGAGAGACACAGTTTCAAGCACACATGCACACGTGCACACACACACACACACACACACACACACACACACACACACACACACACACACACGTAACCAGTCGTTTTACTGCCTGTGTACAGCAACAATGACTTACTGTTATCAAAGAAATACATAAATAAAACCAGTAATTTAGTTCAGGACATTGATATCAGCTACATACACAGGAAAGTTCTAGAACTTTCTTCCCCTCTCCAACAAACACATATACACATAAGTATTCATTTTTGGTAAGGGCAAATACACACACACACACACACACACACACACACACACACACACACACACACACACACACACACACACACACACACACACCATGCCCTTGTACTACAGCTACTTATTTACTTATTGTATTTATTTATTCGTTTTTCCTGCTAACTAACCATAGGGAAAGGAAAGGAAAAAGCAGGTTCTTATGACCACTGCAGTTACTTTTGTTAGATCCTTTTATTTACCTTGTTTGTTTGTGTCTTTCGGCTTTTCCCGGTTAGGGGTCGCCACAGCGGAACTCCAGTCCGCTAATGATTCTCAGTAGATTTTTACGTGCTGGCTTGCTGGGCCTAACGCACAACCTTCAATGAAGGAACGCCCATTCACGCATGTCGACACACAGAAGACGCTCTAACTGAGAATCGAAGGGGCAACGTCTAACTGTGAGGCGATCCTTTTATTTACCTATTTTATTAATTTTCTCCAGTTAGTGTGTGGAAAGACAGGCTGTTGTAACTAATTCTGCTGCTGCTTCAATAACTAAAGCTTTGTTTTCCTCTGCTTCAGTAACTTAAGTTCTGTTTTATTTTATTTTCTCCATTCCTCTTGTTAACCTTTCCTTTTTAAGAGCTGTGATTGGACAGGGGGAAAGAATGTGGAGGCTCCCACAGAAGATTTCCATCTCTGATCTTGCTACTTTTTTTTAACGGGCTTTACCTGTACATTAATACCATGTTCTAGAATGTCAAGCATCCAAGAGAGAGCTCTCATTTCATAAGCCAATTATCTAAAAGTAAATGAACATCATGCACAGTTCGTGTGGCTGGTGGCCTCTGCCACTCCCAGAATCATTATTACTGCTCTGCTGCTTATGTTATATAATTTAATATCTAAATAATAAAAAGCTGCAGTTCCTGAATTCAGAAATGCTGCATAGTATGTGAACTAATTAGTAAGCCATAAGAATCAGGGCATGTATTATACAACACTGAAAAAGAAAGTGGTCAGAAAGCATTCTAAGTTATGAATGTGGCAGTAAAGTGCTCCATGCAGATCTTTACTAGTTAGTTAACCAGGTACATGAATTGGTTTTGAGGATCAATAGCAATTACAACAAATAATACAAAGAAATAGTATAACAAGGTTTTAAGACTAATTACTTCTGAAGATCCATAACTTTCAGAAACATGTTAACACAGTAAAAGACAGCCAATGAAACAGATCAGTGAGAATTTGTAATTTAAGGAAATTAAAAAGCATTTTACCAAGAGTATGCAGCATGCAATTACAATGGCTTCTTTAACCTAAAGCAGTTATACTATGTCAGTACTCTGAGATGTGAGTAGTGTGGTCTTGAAAGTAAGCAGTGTGGTCTTCAAAATAATGGGATCTGACATCACTCTCTCATTAGGCAGTAAAGCATTGCAGACAGTGAGTGAAGTAAAAGTAATGGCGCTTTAAAGAAAGCAAACAAGGGTAAAATTAAGTGTGTAGAAGGACAGCGTCATCATCATGGAACAAAAGGAAGTAGAATACAAAGACAGCAGGTAGTTTATCAACAACAGTAGCTTCGGAAGCAGATTATAAATTTATAAGAAGAAAGATTGTCCCTTGTATTCTGGGTAGTCAACTAGCTTTATAGAGTGACAGACAGTGATGTTCCCTACTGTATGACAAGGTAATACACCTATATATTAATGTGAGCCACAACAGTGTGTTTGAAGAACCAAGGGAGGTAAAAGGGTGTGTGTGAAAGTCATGCTGCATAAGGACATTTTCAGTGAAGATCTTACACCAGAGATTAGTAGATTAAATTTGCATACAATAAGATTGAGTTATTCAATCACTAAACAGTAAATGAAATCCATATGAAACTTAAATAAAAAAAAAAAAAAATCTAAATGGAGTCCAAGATGTCTGAAGACAAAAACAAAGAGGCAGGGCAGTTGTAAGGAGTGAGTAATGGTAAGAAGAGAATGGTTCTGAAGTCATTGGGTAGTCCAAAACAGCATAGATTAAGTTTTAGTACTATACAACAATAGCCGTTTTTTGACAGGAAGCCATCACAAGTTGCTTTCTGGCTACTCTACAGACTTGTTCTGCTTTAAGTAGTACTAGAGGTTTTCCTAATTTAAAGTGAGACGTGAGAACTGAAAATCACAGTGAAGATTAGTTACAGAGAGGGTGAAAAGATGATAAGCATGTCTGAAAATGGAGATGTGACTGTCTATAGACGAACTCCAGGATTTCATGTTGAACTGTATTATTTATTTGACTGAACTTTAATGTTTTGAATACCCGCAAGTCCAGCTGTTGAGTTTGTATTAGATCATTTGTTGTTCTGGTTTGTTGCAGCAAGACTGGAGCTGCAGACAGAGTCACTGTTGTCGGCACTGCAGTGGTAGAAGCAATGGTGAGGGCTCTCTTTGGTCCCCTTTTCTCTGTTAAACCACCATATCCTGTACTGCTTTGGTGGTCTAGCAGTTATCTGGTATCTGGTATAATGCTGTGCTGTAATTTTCAGTCAGATTTAGGTTGCCACATGCAGACTTTTTTGTAACTTGCCACAATCTGTGACAATGTTGCATCGGTTATACTGTTATTTTATAGTCTTTGTGTGTAACGTTTGAACTTGTTTTCAGGTTGAGAGTCACAGAATTTATTTGTTTTTGGAGAGATTTGATTACTTATGGATTACATCTCATCAACTTTTGTGGATGGCATATTTAGGCAGCTTTACCTACGTCAATAGTTTTTATGTGGCCTGGAGATGTGAAGTTGTGAATCACCTTAAAAACAATACTCAGCAGATACTGTCCACTTTGACTGTTGAACTTCCCTTTACATTTGCCCTTGTCAGGCATTATTTTGCAGACCATTTTGCAGATATTAAATTTTATATTTAGAGCTCTTACTTTTAAATAACTTTGTGGTGCTGCGGTAGCGTTGTCGCCTCACAGTAAGACATTGTCCTGTTCGATTCCTAAAGCGTCTTCTGTCTGGAGACATGCGTGAATGGACGTACCTTCGTTGAAGGTGGTGTGTCAGGGCTGGCAACTCAGTACGTAAAAATCTACTGCCAATCATTAGCGGACCGGAGTTCCGCTGTGGCGACCCCTAATCGGGAAAAGCCGAAAGATACAACAACTTTTAAATAACTTCCTTTTTTGTAATGCATCTTATTTTTTTGAGCAATCCATACTTCATTTGATATGCAATAAGTGCTTAAATACTACAGCATTATTCACTTTAACTAAAGCCTTTCTACAAAGTGGTCAGTTTCTGAACTATTGCAAAGGCAATGTGAAGCAGTTAAAGCAGCAATTAAGAATGCTGTACCACATTAAAGGTGCAGTTTAAGTCAACAAAATACCTCAGTGAGGTATCCCTTACCTAAAATGGGATACACAGAGTTTATGTCTCAGTGCAATAAATGTACTATGACCTGAATGGAAACCATGCTGATACTGTAAGAGCATGTTGCATTCAAACAGCATACAGAATTTATTTATGAAATCCAGCAGTTGCTAGTAAACCAACGTGTTGAGGAAATCATCAAGTGTGGATATACTGGAAAGACTTCTGAGGGGTGGGGACTAGGAAATGGAAGCATAACAGGGAAGATCTAAGCTGCTGAGACATGACTCCACCTGTTAGAAATAGTTTATAGATAAAGGCAAGTGCTTTGTTTATCAAGTATGTTGCCATTTTGCAGCGCAGATGGTAACAGGCCAAACCCTGTGCAGACCTCTGAAATGTTCCTCTTCTGTAGGAATATACCTATTTTAAGGCCTAATTTACCCACATGATATACCTACGTTTAGAGGGATGTCAATATTTTAAGGCTTTATTTTAATCCTTCACATAATTTTCTGAATCCTTCTCATCACATATGACTCCTGTAGCTGTTTAGCACACAGAAAACCACACTACATGACCAATGTGCTAGTAGCACCAATAATTTAAACAAATATGACATACATATTACATCTTCCTTTTTCAGAAGCTAAAATAAATTACCTTGTGTGGTAGACGTCTACAGATTTTACATTGTCTCCTTGATAATATGCTTATATTTTTTCCATCATTTTTGTCACTCTCCATTTCAGATGTGTTTCTGACTAGTATCCTACATTCCTACCTTTGAAGTAAGAATCAATTTTGTAATCCCAGCAAACCATGAAACAGTTAGAAACTACTCCAAGGCAAACTGCCTTTTATTAAACGATAACCTGTCAAAATTTCAAGCCCCTCCAAACCCAGATAACACAGCAGCCTATGCAGAATTACTCACACAAGCTTTGTACAACCATGTCAATGGTTACACAGCGGCTGCTGTACCTACCAGATGTGAGCTCAAAACTAACTCAAAAAACAAACCACCCTAGTGCAATCCAAAATTAAATAGGTTGTACAACAAAAGAAAAACATCAGAGCTAAAATTAGGACGAATAACGCCAAAAAAGATAAAAAAATTCTTTCATCAAACTGAATAGACAATTAAAGGGACTAATCAAGACTAACAAAGTAATTTTTTTGGAACATATAGTGTCCCAAGCCAAAGACAACCATAAGGCCTTATTAGCTATGTCCAAAACCTCAAAGGCAGCACACAACAGTTTGCCAAACTGTTGGTAAATGGTGCCATGTACATAGAACAGGGAGATACACCAAATCTACTTACTAACAAATTCAGCTCCAATTTTACCCCCTCACTCCTAGCTGCCCACCAGTAAATACCATCTAATAAATCCCTACAACTATCAGCAGGGAGCAGGTCTTAGGTACCCTCTCTAAAGCCAGGAATACAGCTTCAATGGGCCCTTATAAAACAGCCTGAAATATGACCCATCAAGGTAACTGATGTCACTCTTCAACCACAGCCTCCTCACAGACTTTGTGCCACACAAATGGAAAATTGCAATGGTCATCCCTCAGCATAAGGGTAGACTGTGAATGGATCCCATGAACTACAGACTCATAAGTCTGACTAGCCTCAAATGCAAAGCAATGGAAATGATTACCAATGACATAGGAAACCTTCAGACACTGGACCCAATCCAGTTTGGTTTTGTCAAAGGCAGATCATGCCTACTGAACCTGGTGGACTTCTTGAGAAGGTCATCAAGGCAATGGATGAGGGCAACATGGCACAACTGTTAAATGGCAACGGGCCTACTCATCCTTTCAACCAGTTACTACATGTGTCTGTTGGGGCTCTATCCTGGGTCCTCCACTCTTTAATATATTTATTAATAACCTCCACACCTCCACTCACCATGGTACTCAACATTAATATGGGCGGCCTCACCATAAGCTCCAAGACATTACTCAAAATCTTTCTACTCTGTAGAAACCTGGCTCAAATAATCAAATGTCCTACTTAACCCCAAGAAACTAAATGAATGCTTTTCACCTCCAAAAGTTACCAGAATCAAAAGCAATTTGCTACCATAAAGTCAACAAATAATACTGTCATTGAAACTGTAACTCACAGTAAACTTCTTGGTGTTATAATAGATGACAGTCTCAAATATAGACTGCATATCATTAAATCTACACACCAGAAACTAGGCTCCCTTTATAGGATCAATGGATTCCTTACAGATGCTGCAAGAAAAACTCTAGCCACCATCTTCTTACTTCCAACTCTCTTATACTCTGCTCCTATAATAACAAACATAAATGATACTCAAAGAAACAAACTTGCTTCCTGCTGTAATAAAATATCTAAATTTGCCACCATCTCCCTCGTAGGACCCACCATTGTCTAAGCTTACGACAATTAAACTAGCTTGAATTGCACAACTGTCTAAAATATTCACAAGTGACTAAAATACACAAACTCATTCATTATCCAGAAAAAATGCTGTGCAGTACAAAACTTACTGCTACCCTACCATCCAGCAAGGGACCTCCGTTTTAGTAACAAATCATTACCACTCACAAAAAAGTCAAATAATGTTGCAGGAGACTCGCTCTACTTCCAGTATGTTGCTAAACTCTGGAATAGTATTCCCAAGCAAATAAAACTCTCTAACAAATTTAGTCGTTTTAAACCATTGCTTAAACATCGTAACCAGTCCTGGTTCTGTACATGTTCATCACAGGGTTAAAAGTTTTTCACTGCACAATACTATCTAAATACTCTCCTTAAACATAATATTCTCAGCCTCTTACTGAAATGACAGAACAATTTTTATACATAACTGCTGCCTGTAGCCTGTACAATCCACTAAGTTGAATATGGGTTTTCTCTTTAGTAACTTCCACCTCTGTAAAATCTTAGAATGTATATGTATAAATGTAATTACTGTTTGTGTATAAATGTAAATGGAAGTGTAACTACTCAGTTTGTCTGGAACTTAGTATAATGGAATGTAAGCAAATGGAGTTGGGATTACTCAGTCAGACTTTCCTAGTAAACAAAGAAAAATAAATTAATTAATTAAATGATGCATACTGCCTACCTTGACCTAGCCAAAGCATTTGATACAATATCCTACTCAGGGAGTGTAAACAAACTTGTAGGATTAGGCATAAACCTCTCTGTAATTCACTAGACAGCCAGATAGCTCACAGACAGAACCCAGGAAGTGGAAAGACCACCTCCCCAAAAAGGCCATTCACCAGTGGAACACCCCAGTGCTCTATGCTGGATCTGCTCTTCTTTGACATCTACTTGGAAGTCAAAGCCAATATCAAGGGCTTCTGCCTTACTAAGTTTGCAGATCACTGCAACTTAGGAGCAATCATAGAAAACCCCCAAGATACCAACATCTTATAGGAAGTTCTAACACAGACAAATGACTAGTGCCATAGCCACGGTTTAAAACTCAATGTCAAGAAATGCATAATAGCACCTCTTGGGAAGTCGGTCACACAGGGAAATCACTCAAAAGTAGATACAGTAGTCCGGGATTTGGCTTTCAACCAACACGTGTCTAAAGTTGTAAAAACATTCATTCTATGTCACTCAACATATAAGTAAGGGCATGGCATCTAGAGACAGTTATTCAACTGTACTCAGCCATCATCAAACCTGTCATTGACCACAACATCCCCATTGTCCAGTGCAGACCATCTCAAAGCCTTATCTCTATACTCTGCTTCCTACAGACTGCTGAGATGCAATTTATATTTGGAATTCAAGGTATCCTTGAATGCCACTATGATGGTCCTTTTGCATATCCCAAAAAGAACAGCACCAGAACTACTAGATCTAAGGATTTAACCTTTGCTTGTGACTTAAGCAGGACATGTTGAAGGGAAAGATATGTACCTCAGAGAATTCCCATTCTCTGTAACAGTATTTATTTATTTATTTACATTTATTTACATTTGTTGACTGGGCTAGTCTAACTGGATATATGTCCATTTTCAGTAGAGGCCCAGGGAGAAAAGCTCCAACCAGTAGCAGAGACAAGTTTACAATATATAGTAAAAAATTTACATCTATTTAAAAACACATTGTTTAATTTGAGGATGAGATACTTATAAAAAAAAGAATTCCAAAAAATATAACATTGTGTTTTCTTTTTTTTTTTTTTTTTTTTTTATAAAGCAGTGGAGAAGAGTTGAGAGAGTAGAAAAGAGGTTTAGAGGTCAGAGAGGGTTATATAAGGGAGAGAGCAGTGAGTTATCAGATGATGGTTAAAGTTAATTCTTATCGTGTGGGAGTAGATGCAAGAAAGGAAAGAACAATAGGAACCTGGTTCTGGTGTAATTCTCGTATATTGGGTCTAATCAATCAGGGTTTGGGCAGGGACAAAGCCAACGGTTCTTTAGATATTCTTTAAGATGCTTTTTATATAGTTGAGTGGAAGCAAGAGAGGAAAGTTCACTAGGGAGTTGATTCCAGCTTTTTCCCACTGTGTTGGTGAAGAGTGAGTCCCCTGCTTTGTTGTTAGATTTGACAGAAGAAACTAGAAATTTGTTAGCTGAGCGAAGTGTAGGGAGATTTTTGTTGAGGGTGATTAGATTAGTAAGGATTGGGTATTATTAGGGTGATAGAGTATTTTTTGGGTGATAATAAGTTGCTGATAGAGTAATTTGTTATCCAGTTGTAGCCATCCCAGTTGTTTGAGGTTGTGACAGTGGTGTGTTCTATAGGGGGAACTGGTAGCAAATCTAGCTATATTACTATAACAGGTGGAAAGTTTAGTAATGTTATTTCTAGACAGATTAGTATAAATTGCAGAAGCATAGAAGAGGGTAGAGGATAGGTGGGTCTGAGCAATAGTAATTCTCGCTGGGGGGGGGGGGGGTACCCATCCATGTAAAATAGAGCCCTTTCCTAGCTCTACTCAAATGCAAACTGGACCAGTGGATGGGAAATCAGAAATTCACCCTTGGTCTGACACCTATGTCTCTGATGGACAAAGGTAGCCATTGAAATATGCCCTAACTAACATACAACCTTTAAAATATACTCTAAGGCACAACTCATGAGATGCATTGGGATTGCACAGCTAGGCTTATAAAGGCACCAGTGTTCACTGAACAAGTATACACCTATGAAACTAAGTGGGAAGAGTTATGTGACTGATATCTGGTATGTAAATATTATGCTAATTAGATGTCCACATTTTTGGTTGGGTGTACCTTCTTTTAACAGGCTTTTGAATATATTTTCAATGTTGGTAGACTGAGTGGTATGACCCTGTGTTAGGAAAGATAAGCAGCACTCTGAAGAGCTTTTTCTCCGGTGCACATCCTTAGAAGTGGTGGGTATAGTACTGAAGGGCAAGGGTAGGTCCTGCTCAGCAGTGATAGTAGGGTGAGTGGTACTGTGGACAACAGATAAAACCAGGCAAGGACAAGATATAGACACACTGACTAAGTGCAGTATGATTAGCTACACTTAGTGATGTAGAAAGAAGCAGGAAAAGGCATGCGAGATTTGCCCATTAGAGTTTAATTTTTTTTCCCAGAACCATATACATTGATCCAGCAAGCATGCTTTGCTAATGCATTTTAAAATAATATGACTTTGTCTGAAAACTGCACTGTGGTCATCTTTCCCTGCTCCTCAAATGCAGAAGACCTGTCAGCGAAGCCCAATTTATTCTGTGGACAGAGTACTTGCTAGCTTTACTTACATTGTTTGCACGTATTAAGCAATGTGAATTAAGCACATCGCCTCTCTATCTAGGCAGTCGTTTAAAGGGTGATAAATACCAGTACTATTAAAAGACAGAAGGCAGAGGGCAGCCAAAGCATACATCAAAACCCTTACATGTCATTTATAATTTCAGCCTCCCTACCTACACAAGTAATCTTTTTGCTAAGCACTAAACAGTTATTTTAAAATACCTAATCATTTCTTCACTGAGACTGTCACAGTTACAGAGCTGTACAAGTTTCTGTTCATCTTTTTTTTTTATGCAAAGACAAGGATACAGTCTTATCACTGCATGGTATTTATTCATTGGGGATTAATGCCTATTTAGATGTGTACCATGTATCATACATGAACAATACCGATACTGTGTTTTCTTTTGAGTGTCAGGCAAATATTACACAAAAGTTAAACCATAAAATAAAACAAAGTTGTGCTTTATTATATGCACCAAGGTATGACAGACATCCAGGAGTTAATATTTAGCATTTAAATAAACTGCACAGGATGTTTCTTTATCTACTGCATATTACCCCTATTGCCTACCTGCAGTGTCTTACAGCACACAAAAAGGGTCAGTTTTTTGCAGATTTGCAACCGGGAAGCCAGGCATCTCTGAGTGACCCCAAACACATTGGTTTCTGCACTGCCTCACAGCTGTACACAATACAGTGAAAGGATGAAGAGTAAAGTACCTAAAACTACAGAGTTAAAAAAAACTTCTACAAAGCTATAAAACTAGTTCATCAAGCCATAAAAACAATCATGCACCTTTAAAGGCATAAATGAAGAAAGTCTGCAACAGTTTACAATGTTCCACTGACTGCTGCAGAGGAAGTGGTTTGTAACCTCCGAGGGGAAACACTCTTTTGAAACAGGAAAATGGAACTCTCTCACTAGTTTCCATTTATAATGCTACTTTAAATGTGTTTATTGTGGCTAACAGAAGAGCATATGTGAAGAAAAGTGCAAAACTGCAACCTCATAAATAAGAAGGATGTATACCAGTATCTTCTGCTGCTAATAACTACAATGTACAAATGTTCAGGCCATCTGTACAGGACACTTAATCAGCTTACAGTCACCCATTTGGGAGGAGGTAGAAAATATCTACCAATCACTTTAATGTAATGTTTGGTATGTACCATGATGCATGAGAAACAACAGCAATTCTACATGTGTTGTGAAAAAAAAGGAAAGAAAGAAAATAGAAATCAGTGTCAATCTGAGAACATTTGCTAAAGCAGATAAAATTAAAATGTTGCTGTTGGCCTGGAAAAACAGCTGCAACCTTGCAGACTTAAAGCCCTGCGCAATATGGTTAGGCCATTTGAAGCAGCTGGTCTGCATCTTCCATCTCAGAGTTTGGCCACTCTGAAGCACATCTTATGCACTAAGACAAAAAGGGACATACTTCCATGACTGGGCCAAGTTTACAACAAGAAAATAAACACCACAGTCTTTGAAAATGTTGCTAAAACAGATAAAGGAGACAGAATTAATTTGTAAACAGGATACAGCTGAAGTTGAGGAATGTATCAGTTAAAGGCAAAGTGAGTAGGGACGGCAAGCAAATGACCAAAATGAAGAAAGCCAAAAACAGGAATATGATATTTGATATGGATATTTTAGTTCATAAAAAAAATTCTACGGAAGGATAGTAAAGCTTAACAACTAAAAGAAGGTAAGGGCAGAAAGTGAAAGCTACAAAAGCATAAATAAAAGATAAATACTTTGCTCATTATTCTCAAGAAGTGAAGGAGGCACTTTAATGTCTAAAGTATTCTGGGTGGGACAGGGTTGATATTGTTATTAGTTCACAGGAGTGATCTATTAAAGAGCCAGCACAAATGTTTAGAGAGATAAAGATCTGAAAATGGCCCAGGTGATCAAGGTTCGATTACTGTCTCAGGCATGTGAGATAACTGAAGGCATGCACTCAGAAACACCTCCTGGCTGGTTCTTGGAATAGGCCAGGGATATACTGGGAAGGTATTGTCCACAAAAGTGAATAGAGAACATTGGCTAAGTCACTGAGGAGGTGAGACAAGATGCTTGCATGTCCCCTTTGCACTTCTCTGTCACTTCCTCTGCATGTTAAGAAGTGTGTGCAGTAGGATGGAGAAAGCTAGGATATAACCAAAAACACTCCTCAGCAGCAGACTGTCTGCACCAGAGTCCGTGGTCTCCCTACAAACCCTGGATATCAATCAGGTAGAGTCTGAGGATAGCTGCAGAAGGTGTTGTAGACAGAGTAAATGAGGATGGCTTGGTGGCAGTGGATGTCTAGTTACAGAAAAAAAAAAGATCTATTAAAGCAGTCTGCATTTATTTTAATAAGTAATTTGACACTGTCTCACACAAAAGATTAATAAGTATGGCTGTTTAGTTTGTCAAATTACTTATTAACTTTTTGAATGCACAATAAAGCAAGACATAAAAGCAAAGAAAGGCGGCAGAAATATGCAAAACAAATTACACTAGTTAATTGAGAATACAAGGACCAAACTGAACAATTTTTAAAGTATTTAAAATAGTAAGTAACAAGTTCTTCAAGTGTAATAAAATAATAAAGAAAAATCTGGGTATGAGCTGACACATTAATGACAACTTAATGTAAACTTCTGTGTAATGCATCCCAGTCAATTATTTCTTTTTTCTTGAATTTAGGAAATGGATTATATGCATTTAAATACTTACAGGTTCATAATTAAGTTCTAGACTAGCTGACCTCATGTGTCATTTTAAGCTTAGCCAATTTCCCTTTCAGAGGCAAGAATCAAACCATGTAACTTTGAGTTTGTGATATAAACACCTTAACCATTATACCAGTCCCCAACACTGTTATATCAACGTCCAGGAAGAAAATACTGGCAAGGCATTCTCTTGCAGTATACTCCACTGAATTGTTGTACAGAACTTTACTAAAGCAAATAGAGCTAGAGATGTAAAATGAATCCCCTTTGCCTATAAAGTTTGACCCAAAATCTAAGATGCACTTTTGCCAGAATAAACTGTCTGCTATAATACTGAAGTAATAAAGTTTAGTAGTGCCAAAATATATGCAAAATATCAGCAATAAAATTATTCCACACTAAACAGATAAGAAGGAAACCTGGATAAAAAAAAGCTTCCTTAGTAGGAGTTAAATACAGTTTCTTTATTAAAAAGCTTATTAAAGAGGACTAAAAATGGATCTGTACAGTAACAAAATGACAAACAGGAAATTATGGGGAAAGGAGCTACTGGAAAAATCCATAGAGAATTCCTCACACTCCATAGGAACAAAACAGTAGGGCCTGATGTTTCGTACGTTCTTACTAAGCTTACAACAAAGTACACCACTGAGAAGCTCAGCCACATCACCCAGTACTGGTGGGAGACTAACAGTGTCCCCCATTAAACAGATGTTCTCCACATATCTCTGGGGAAAATTTGGGCTCACCCATCCAGTCATGCAGACTACAGAAATATACTGCTTGATAGGCAAGAAATATGAATAGGCTGGGTTAGCTCTCTGCCATGGGATTCACTCCAGAACACTAAAAAAAAAAACTAAGACCTATTTTCAGCAGTAATCATTTAGCAAATTTTGTAACGTCTGAGCTACAAACACACACACACACACACTCACTCACACACACACACACACACACACACACACACACACACACACACACACACACACAAACACACATACACACAACACACGCTTAGAAAACAGTTATCCACACCTCAATGGAACTCCAGAAGTCAGGAAACAGTTGATGGGCTTAACACAGTTTTAATGCAGTAAGAAAGCACAACACATAAACGATACTCCTTGAAAATACGTTTTTGTCCTCATCTTCATCAGATACAACTAACAAACTAAATTACATGCCTTAAATGCTTCACTTAAATCCAAATTCACCAATAAAAAGAGTGTATCACTAAAATTAACATTTAGTAGGCTTTACCCACAATCCTTTTCACCTCCACTAACATAAATAACTTCATTTACAACAATAAATCTACACTTTAAAAGTTCTTTTTAATACATTTCATAATGTAAAATAAACCCTGTAACTGCTTGCATCAATAAATGTTAAAACAACATCTCTCCTTGTGGGTAATAAATCATGAAAATACTTGATATATAAGTTTATAAAATTCTCAAACATTATTTTGTGCCATTTACTGGCTCTAAAACTCACAACTACTTCACATTTTAAATAACTACAGAATCTCACTATGTAGGGACTCAACACAATTAAATGCCACATTTGTATAAGTTTTTGTAAATGTTATAATCTTGCCGCTCTCAGCTTTAAAACTGGGGCCAGGGATAAACCATTGTTTAGTCCAGGAAACCTACCGGCTTCTAAAAAAATCTGATGTAAAACAAATCACCGTAAGGGGGGCGGAGCCTGAATGGCTGTATTTTAGAGGTCCATATAACTAGTTAAATAAGACAAGAAAAAATATTATTTTTTTCTTCAAAGTATAAAATCTTATAGATAAAGGTCTAATTTACATAATTAGAAACTTTGGTGAAGTTTTACAAATAATTTCCTGTCAAAAAGCTTGGAGATATATTCACTTGTTAAAATGAGCAACTCAAGAAATTCTCACCAGGATGCTGCCTTAAAGAAGGAACTATAACAGATGGTATCTACCCTGCAGGAGTTGTCTTTGAAGATGGATGATTTTAAAGAGAACCTAGAAAATCTTAAAACAAGCAGTCAAAAACAGGCTGACACCCTCAAGGAAATGCTACAACACCAGACAAAGAAAACAGGAATAGAGGCTTCTCTAAATGACTTAGAAAGCAGACTTAAGGAAGAGGAAACACAGAAACAACTACTTCTTACACAACACACTTGGTTGGTTAATAAAGTAGATGACTTGGAAAATAGGCAGAGGAGAAATAACATCAGGATTTTTGGATTACCTGAAAACACAGAAGGTGAGGATATTATTTCCTTTTTATCAAGCTGGATACCTTACTTTTTAAATTTAAAAGAAGGGCATTCCTTTGGCATTGAGAGGGCACGCAGACCTCTTGGGAAACCTTCCACTAACTCAAAATCTCCTCAAAGGTCAATAATTATCAAATTTCTTTCATACTTGGATAAGGAACTGATTTTAAGATCTGCTTGGAGGAAGGCACTTCTAAAATATAAACAGAGCCTGATAAGATTTGATTATGACTATTCATCTAGAATAATGGAACAAAGGAAAAAAGTGTGACCAACGATAACGTTTCTGAAACAAAATAACATCAAGGCACAACCTGCATATCCAGCTAAGATAACAATACTGTATGCCAACGAGATGAGGACTATTATTGACTTAGAGGAAGCCTCTTCATTTATTAAAACTAATATTGTGATTACTTTACCAGAAGATATGGATTGGATGTCATCTCCTCTCAAGAGAACAAAAGAAACAAATGTCTGGACAGATGTCAAAAAGAAGAAGTAAAAGACTGATACTCATCATCTTCTTTCGGCTGTTCCCATTAGGGGTAGCCACAGTGCATTATCTGTTTCCATTTCTTCCTGTCCTCTGCATCTTGCTCTGCCACACCAACCACCTGCATGTCCTCTCTCACCACAGCCATAAACATTATCTTAGGCCTTCCTCTTTTCCTGTTACCTGGTAGCTTCATCCTTAGCACCTTTTTCCCAATATACTCAGCATCCCTCCTCAGCACATTTCCAAACCAACGTAATCTTGCCTCTCTGGCTTTGTCTCCAAACCTTCCAACCTGGGCTGAATCTCAAATATATTTATTCCTAATCCTGTCCACTTTCGTCACACCCAGTGCAAATCTTAAAATCTTTAACTCTGCCACATCCAGCTCAAACTCCTGCCTTTTTGTCAATGGCACTGTCTCCAACCCATATAACATAGCTGGTCTCATCACCCTCTTGTAGACCTTCCCTTTCACTCTTACTGGTACTCGTCTGTCACAAATCACTCCTGACACTCTTCTCCACCCACTCCATCCTGCCTGTACTCTCTTCACCTCTCTTCCACACTCACCATTACTCTGAGCTATTGATTCCAAGTATTTAAACTCATCCACCTTCACCACTTCTACTCCTTGATCCTCACCATTCCTCTATCCTCCCTCTCATTCAAACACATATATTCTGTCTTAGTCCTGCTGACCTTCATTCCTCTTCTCTCTAGAACATATCTCCATCTCTCCGGGGTCTTCTCCACCTGTTCCCTACTCTCACTACAGATCACAATGTCATCTGCAAACACCATAGTCCACGGGGACTCCTGTCTGATTTTGTCTGTCAACCTGTCCATCACCATTGCAAATAAGAAAGGGCTCAGAGCTGATCCTTGATGTAATCCCACCTCCACCTTAAATGCATCCGTCACTCCCACTGCAGATCTCACCGCTGTCACACTACCCTCGTACATATCCTGTACCACTCTTACATACTTCTCTGACACTCCCGAGTATAATATATAAGATATAATAATATCCTCACCTTCTGTGTTTTCAGGTAATCCAAAAATCCTGATGTTATTTCTCCTCTCCCTATTTTCCAAGTCATCTACTTTATTAACCAACCAAGTGTTTTGTTTAAGAAGCAGTTCTTTCTGTGTTTCCTCTTCCTTAAGTCTGCTTTCTAAGTCATACAATACCACAACTCCTCTCTAGGCACCCTGTCATATGCTTTCTCTAATTCTACAAAAACACAATGCAACTCCTTCTGACCTCTCTGTACTTCTCCATCAACACTCTCAGAGCAAACATTGCATCTGTAGTGCTCTTTCCCAGCATAAATCCATACTGCTGATCACTAATCATTGCATCCCTTCTTAACCTAGACTGATATTGTTACAGCCAAATCTCTCAAAGCATCTACTATGATATGAATTGTTTTAACATTACTTTAAAGGTCCAGTTTTACTGCTTGGAATTTTAAAACAAAGGTAACTAACTACTGGAATCTTTATCTATATTTTTTGAAAATAGATGGCACATGAGAGTTTTCACATTACCTCAGGTATGTAAAACTGGGTACTTTTCTTTCACAGAAGGAGGGTTATATAGCACATAAAATATTCATACAGCAAATCAACATACATAGTATATGTGTATTTTCTCTTAATTTTCTATTTTGTTTCTCTTTCTTTTCTCATTATTATTTTAACTGCATCGTCTCCCTTTCTAAATTCTCTCCTATTTACTATACTAATATAGTCTGCATATATTTAATAACTCACTATCTATACATAGATAAATAATAGTCAAAAATAATCTAGTCTTAAGGTAGACTCATTGGAATAGTGAACTTAATTGTTATTACAATATTTATTAGATTAATGATAGTCACTGTTATGCTTATTGGGATTGGGGACATCTTCGTGATTAACTCTGAAATGTTCCATTCATGTACATATGTCCTTTGAATTATTTCCTTTTAGTATTCCCAAATATATAAAAAAAAAGGAGGGAAAAATGCACTGTTGGTCAAGAGAAGTGAAGCTTTCTTCACATTCTATGTGCGTTGCCATAGCAACAGTAAACATCTGCTGCAGTTTCTAAGGACACTGTGAACCTACGAAGTGCATTTAGCCTCACAGATAACAAATAAGAAAAAGTAATGTTGTTTAGTTATTAAAATGAAAAACAACCTAAGCAAGGTAAAATAAATACATAATAGGACTATTTGTAATATTTTATGATTTATCCTCATAGGATTACATATTCCTCGAAACACAACTAAAATGTTCCCAAACTACATATGCACTTACATGTAGCTGCTTGATTAAAAAGTATTACTCAGTTTAACATGCTGATTTCACAAGCTGTCTGCACTGTAAAAGTTACATTTTATACGTTACTTGAAAATGTCAGTCTCTAGTGCACATGAAAAGATACATATTACTTTTTTGCAACATGCTATCTTTGCAGTTACCGCACACTCTGTACAAACTCAGTTGGTAACTGATAGCTATTCATTTAAAATATTGGTTTAAATATTAAATGTGCCCTTGAAATGCTACTGACATTTTGACAAAATATAATCTGAACTGTAAAATTAATGACTTGAAAGAAGTAATGCATAGGATTTCAAAGACAGTTCTTGACACTGCAGTAAAAGTAAAAATATATATTCACAAGGAAGTACTGAAATGTTTTAGTCTTCCAGTTAAAATAGCTGCCTGTCAACATTATGCGATATCAGAAAGTTTGACGAGCTAAGAAATTACTATTCTTTGCCTTTATAATAATGATTATTAGACAGATGTTAGACTCTGCTTTGTTTAATGAATTGTGACATATGTTTATGAGGAAAAGTAGACTCAACTATTCACATTGGACTACACATTCCTGGAAACTCAACTGAAATGTCCCCAAATTACATGTGAATTTAAATGAAATTGCCTGATTAATAAGCATAGCTTACTTTAACAACCTGAATCCATAAGCTGTCTGCACTATATATGCTACGTTATATATGTCACTTGCATATGACAGTCTCTAGAGCACACAAAAAAAACATATTATTTTTGCAACATGCTATATTTGCAATAACCATACATTCTAAACTAACTCAATTGGCAACTGACAAGTTATTTATTTGAAACATCAGTCTAAATATTAATTGTGCCCTTGAAATATTTTTGTCGATTTTGACAAAACAAAACCTGAACTGAAAAAGGAATGATTTGAAGAAGTGAAGTATTGTACAGATTTCAAAGACAGCTACTGACACTACAATGTTATGTCTTTCGGCTTTTCTCGGTTAGGGGTCGCCACAGCGGAACTCCGGTCCGCTAATGATTGGCAGTAGATTTTTCACGAACGCCGAGGTGCCAGCTCGATGTTCAACCTTCAACGAAGGCATGACCATTACGCATGTCTTTTGAACGCCCACCCAACCGCTACTGACACTACAATATAAGTAGAAATGTATACATGCAAGGAAAAATTGAAATGCTTTATACTTTTAGTTAAAATAGCTTATTGTTAACGTTTTGCTTCATCAAAAAATTTAAAGAGCTAGGAAATTATTTCTAATTTGTCTTTATAATGTTTACTAAAGTGATGTTAGTCACTGACTTGTTTAATGGATTGCGAGTCATGTACAAGATGGACTACTGAATGTTATTTCTATTTACCTATGTTTGCTGAATTTCTTTTATTAGTACTGATTTAAAACAAGGGAAAGACAGGGAAGAGAAATCTCTGGTTTTGGTCGTGGGAGGAAAGGCTTAAGAGTATTCTAACTGCCCCGAGAACTCTCTAAGATGCTCTAAATACTATTTGATTAATACTTACCTATGGTAAGTCTTGATTACCATATAGGTACCTTCACAATCATTCTAGACCTGATATGATTACCCATTCTGGAAGCAGGAGGTGTCCTATGCAGGATGGGAATTGTCAGGGTGATCTTAGTTCATTCTTAGAATCTGCTTGGTAAATCTATAAATATGTAAAAGCACTGCACACTAGAATGTAGGGCACCTCTACTCAGACTCAGGATACCACTAATAAGCCATGTCTTTTCATAAGTGTAAGTTGAAGTTGGTGAGCTGAAGAGTGGTAAAGTAAAGGAAGACAGTACACCTACAGTAAATTCATATTTCATTAGTAATCACTCATTGTCTCCTGCAGAGTCCTTTTAGTCAAATTATTTTAGTAATAATCTATTTGTTGTTGGCTTATTTAGTGTATGCTCCTCTGTTGCATTTAATTTATCCAAAATGACATATCTGACATGTTTGGGATCTCTTAAGGGTAACTAAATATTGGATATTTTCTAAGTCATCTTAATAATTGTTTACACTACTAACATTCCATCCTGATATATAAAATACTATAGAACAATAATAGAATAATATAGAATTCATATCTCTTTTAAGAAAATTCTCCATATAATAATTTAACATATGGAGCTCAGTTGATATTGTTAGTTAAAGGTATGAGAGATAATCCAATAGATATATCTTTATCTAATGGATTAGGAATGACTTTCATTCCATGTTTAATGTGAAATTCATATTTACTTGTATTTGATACTTTAGAATTAATGTTTTATAGAAGTGCTTTTTAAAAACCTGACCAGAATTTTACCCTACTTGTATTTAAAGAAGAAAGAACATTAAATTACACTCCCAAGTTTACACACATAAAAATAACATTCAGTGTTATCAGAGAATATGGTATAACTACTATAATCAAAATAAAAAAAGAAGCAAAATGTTTCTTCCAACAATAACTTGAAATGGATTTAACATTCTTATAGTTAAATACTAATGGCTTAAATAATGCAAATAAAAGATCAAACTTACTAAAATATTTAAAACTAAATAAAGCACAAGCAGTATTTCTCCAGGAAATGCATTTTAAGACTAATGATAGCTTTATTTGGAAGCCTAAGGACTACACAGTCTTAGCTCAATCCTCCTATACAACAAAGACAAAAGGAGTATCAATTCTCTGGAAGAAAAACATAATCACTCCAAAAGTTATTTATAAATATGAAGACAAAGAAGGTCTACTAGCATTTGTTATAATTAAATTTAATAACAGAATATGTCTATCCATATAAGACAGAGAAAAACTTGTAATCGGAGTAGACATAGAAAAAGCCTTTGATTCCCTCAACTAGGGTTATCTATTTAAAACTTTAGCATTATTTGAATTTCCTCCTCCCTTCATCTTATTACTAAAAAAATATATATTAATAACTTAGCCTACATTAAATTAGGTCCTTTCACCTCAGAGTCTATCCATATAACGAAAGGTACTAAACAAGGATGCCCCCTTTCTCCTATTTTATTTGCTTTGGCTATAGAAATACTTGCAGAAATAATACACAATAATCCAAGAATAAAAGGAATAGAAGTCTATGACCAGTGCATATCTAAAATAATGCTTTTTGCTGATGATATTTTATTAACCCTATCAAACTCCAGAGAGTCATTAGGAGAGCTAGAAGAAGTAATGGAGACATTTTATAAGAATTCAGGTCTACACTTTAATAGATCAAAATAAAAATTCCTATTTTTAAATAAGAAAAAAGAACTACAAGTTACAGATAAATCCATCATAGGAAAACAAGAACTTACGCTAAATTATTTAGGAATAGTATTATGCAAAAATATAAATGAAGCAATATTAATAAATTATCAAAACATTATTGAGGCAATAAAAGTATATATAGAAAAGTGGAACAAAATTATGTAACTTTTGAAGACGGATTGTAATTAATAAAAATGGTCTTATTGCCAAAAATACTATATGTAGCATTAGCAATACAGTTAATTCCCGAAAGATGCATTCTTAAAGAAATAAACTCATGTTTAATAAAATTTTTATGGTATCCCAAAAAGAATAGAGTAGCTCTAACTCATCACATTAGACCCTGGAAACAAGCAGGATTGAACTTCCCAGAAATAGAAACGTATATAAAAGCATCTGTGCTTAAAACTACAGTAGACTGGATAAACCCAAATTATTTTACCAACTGGAAAGAATTAACAACGGCTATATTAACAAATGAATTTAATCTGTTAAAAAAATGTTAATAGTAGACAAATCAAACAAACCCTGGTACATACTATGCATAAGTATACAATATAATATAACAAAACCTTCTAAAACAACACTGATTAATCATTACATCAATTCCTTTAGGAAACTTATCAATGCAAACATAGATCTAAAACTTTGGTTTGACCTTTTAACCCCATTTACCATCACTAAGAACTTTCCTCACAAAATATACAGGGAAACAATAACCTACTGGGAACAAAATGGATTCTTATGCTGGTTTCAATGTGTAAATAAATTAAATGTTTTAGATATACATATGATAAAAACTGCTTACAATATTCCAACACAGGACTGGTTAACCTTACAAAGCATTCTAATGTACACTCAAGATTTATGCAGATTAATTAATAATTCCTTATTTAAAGATATTCCAAATCTAATAAGTTTTCTGTATGATTTCATATATAACGGTTGTGAAAAGAAAAATTCCATTCCAAATCTATATAAAGAGTTAATAACATATAAAACAATTCCCAAACCATCATACTGTCAATTCTTAACAAAAGGTCAGTCATTGTAGTTAACAGAAGAAATTAAAACTAACATCTTACTATCAGTTAATTACAACTCTAACACACAGTACTGGAAAATATTTAACTGGAAATACTTACATAGAGCATTTTTAACACCAGATAGAATTAAAAAGATCAGTACTACTACAAATGTTTTTTGCTGGAGGTGTGAAAAGTCAAATACAGCAGACTGGATTCATATTTTTTATGAATGTAATAAAATTAAATCATATTGGAATGGAATCAATCATTTTTTACAAGCTTTATTTAATGAATCCTTTACCTTAACTAAATTATTGATTATACTAAATGTAAATGAAGGTCCCTACCTGAATAAGACAAATATGTATTTGTTATGGACAATACTTGCTATATCTAGGGAATGTCTAACCAGAAGGTGGAATTCAAATACACCCCCGACCTTGGAAGAATTCTACACTTTACTGAAGACAACCGCATCAATGGAAATAAAAATCAAAGAACTACGAATCTATCCCAGGCCATTGGAAAATAATCCTTGGAAGAAAGTTATATCTTTGTTGGACACACTGCAATAATCATTATTGTATCTCTGATAACTGATCTGTTAATTCTATATTTAATAACATATAGTGTATAGAACTGAAAGTCAGGCTATTGTAAATCTTGTATATAGTTGTTTAAAATTATATTTAAAAATATTATGTAAATGTTATTTTAATTGAAAATAAAAAAAATATTTGAGGAAAAAAAAAAAGAAAAAACAAGTAGCTTTTATTACAACAAGCAGAGCTTTCAGTCAAACTACCTTCTTCAATGTTAAACATCATACTACATTTTCTCATTCATTTAAAAGGAGCAACACGGATACAATGTGACCACAGCCATCCAATCACAAAGTACCCTTAATTAAGTACTTATAAAGACATAAATTACATAAATACACTTCAAAATCTTATAAAATATTATAAATTATACTGTTGCATCCTAACAAGGACAGACTTAATACTAATTCTGTTGTTTATACCTGGTTCACTATCTGCAGAGAGCCTAAGTATCCACTCATATTCTTTATTTTCTAAACAATTGTTTAAGTCCCCACCCCTCACGTATTTATCTACATTCTCTATTACTCTAAAGGTAAAGGTGTGGTCTATTCCTTTATGTAAAATGTGCTTACACAATGCATTCTTATCATTTTTCCTTCTAATGTCAGATTTGTGTTCTATTATGCAGTCTTTTAACCTCCTTGTCATTTTCCCTTACATAAAACGATCTGCACTTTTTACAGGTGGCCAAATAGATCACATTAACACTATTGCAAGTTGCTACACAGGAAAAATTGAACTTCCGACTAGATGTGGGATGTATAAATTCTTCACTATTCAGTTTTTCTATATCAACACAACAGCTATAACTTGTATAAGTCCCATACTTCTGCCCTATGTTATTTTTTAGCTAAACTTTTAAAATCTTTATAACAGAGTTTTCTCTTCAAACATTTTAGATTCTCATATGAAAAAAATGGTTTAGAATCTATAAAGATCTTCCTCAAGCTGCTGGATAGTCTTTGCTTGTTTTTTTTTTTTCCTCAGCTGGACAAATAGAAATGTTCTTATTCTGATATTCTGATTTGTTTTACATCAGAAAATTGCTTTTCTTCACTTTATCTTGTATCAGATTATAGTAAATTCTAAAAAAATCTACCAGTAAAGTTTCCTGTATTCAACTGTGGTCTCCCAAATACCACCCCTCATATCCCTTGGGATCTCCTCAAGTACAAAAAAACTAAATGTTCCTTTTCCACATTCTATACGGTGCCTATATAGTGCATTATTAACATTTCTATTACTTATGGCATTCAAATTTTCATATACTCTCTTTTTCAAATTCCTCTCGTTTTTTCCTACATAGAATGCCTTGCACTCACATAAGGCAAGATATAACCTTGCTGGTCTCACAATAACTATAGCTCCTTGCCATAAGGGTTCTATTTCTGGAATCCAGGTGGACTAGTTCAGTATTCATAATGAAAGGGCATTGCACGCATCTCCCACATTTGAATGTCCCTTTCTTTTTACGGGTTCCACCCCCCCCTTAAAGTCATAGTATCCTTCCAAAACATTTTTGATACTTGTTCTCTTCCTATAGAAACATTTAAAAGGGGTTTTAATGTCTAATTTCAGGTCACTAATTCTACTGAACCTAGTCCGTTCCCTTTCGATGGTTCTACATAAAACATTGGCATCCCCACTAAAATCAGTGATGAATGCCAAACCAAAGTTCCCCTCATTCTCTTCCAGCAAGATAAGATAGCAGGCTGACAGAAGTTATTCAGAAGGTATAGAATTCAATGACTTTATCAGAGGTGCTACCAGTGCAATACATGAGAAGGGCAGCGAAAGACAAAATGAAGGACTTCACTGACTGTCTGAGAATGATGCATTGGGATGTCACATGGCTAAAGAAGCACATGGGAGCATTAGACACTTAATACATGGTACTGCTTGTACTGGAGTATGGATAGAAAGGAAGGGATGTGCACCTAAACTAGAAATAATGTTTAAACACAATTCCTTCCAAACTCTACTGTTGAGCAGAGGAGGTGAGGGACATCATTACTGCAGACTGAGAGCAGCACAAATTACATGAAATGAGAGTATGAGAAGGGAATACAGCAAAGGGGATAAAAGGGGCATTGAAGGGCAAGAGTATTGTTGGAAAATGTGAGAATTGTGGATTTAAAAAGTTCCATGTTGAGCAGGTATGAATCATTATCCACTGCAGGTGCAACAGAAACAAAAGTTACAGGAAACAGGAACCAGGACATGCAAATATCTGTATTCACAGTGTATAAAAAGATACCCATTATGTAACTACAGACATGGTAACTGCTATCAAAAGTAAAATTAAAAACTCCATGACAGCAAAACACATAGCTGGAGGATTCTTACACAGAACCAGAAGTTAAATTAGGCTAATCCCCTATACACCAAGTTAAAAAAAAACATGTAGGAACACCCCTAACCTATGCTGAAAGAATGTAGTGACAACAGCTCACAAAAGGAGTGTGGGGGGTCAAATCAAATGCAAACAATTGCACATCAATCAACCTCACCTGACGCAAACAATTGTACATCAATCAACCTCACCAGCATGCTACACAAAACTGTGGAGAGAGAGAGTCAAACGTCATGACACAGGGGACCTACAAATGTTAAACAAAGAACAACATTGGCTTACTGAAAGGAGGGAGGTCTTACCTTCCGAATCTTGCGGTTTTCTTTGAAGAGGTAGCAGCAGCACTTGATAAAGGACTGAAAGTGCATAATGCTTATCCTGGCCTTGTTAAGGTATTAAACAGTGTTCAACATAAGAAAATAACTGGGAAATTAATAGCATCAACTATCAATCCACACACAGCTCAATGGATAAACACTGATCAAGGACCAGGACACAAGTCAAGGTAGGAGATTACAGGTCTGTTCTGATGGAGTTACCAGGGGGGTGATCGACAGATTTCTGTACAGGGGCCACTTCTATTACTTCCCACATATAAACAGTAGAAAATGGGCTCTGAATAACCAAACATGTTAGTGGCTGCAAATTGTGTAACATATATCACTTCACAAAAAGATGTGCAAGTTCTCCAAGATGGTCTACAAAAAGACATACATGGTACAGTAGTAATTACTACACATACATGGTACAGTAGTAATTACTACATCTTAAATGCTAGTAAAAGTAGCACCAGGCAATTTTGGAAAAGAACTAAAATGATGTTACAAAATAAATGGCCCAACAGTAAATAATACATCAAGGGTCTAGGGACAATGGTAAAAATAATTAATAAATATACATATGTTTGCACCCTTCAAATCCCGAAAGACAAAAACCCCGAAAGTTATTTTTGCGAGATGAAAATAACAAAGGTTAAAATCCCGAAAGACAAATTTTCCAGGACAAGTAAACACTTGCCCAAACTAGGAAGTACACACTTTACCATCGGAAACCCAGCTATGTGGGGGGCTGAGCCCCCCAACCCCCCCAACTATATATACCAACTCCAGGATCACACTAGAGTGGGGAAAAGGGCATATCTCCCCACAATAGGCAAGTGTTTACTTGCCCTGGGAAAATGTATGTGTTTCAGGATTTTAACTTTTGTTATTTTCGTCTTGGGAAATTAACATTCGGGATTTTCATCTTTTGACATTTAAAAGGGGAACCCCCCCACACACCCCCCGCTAACTATATATACTAACTCCAAGATCACACAACAGTTGAGAAAGGGCAAATTCCATCATTCAGTATGTTGAATTTTCAGTCTTTTGGTTTTTCAGTCTTCTGAAGGAGACCCATATGTGCATATTTTAAACGCACACACGCACACACACACACACACACACACACCACAATTGAAAGTGTAAATCTACAAAATGGGAAAAAGAGGTGGGAATTGGAACTGTACCTTTGCAAAAAAGTTAAATGTTCTGGAAGTCAAATTAATGATGAAGAACAGATGGAGGAACAGTATGAAATGCTTGCCTTAAGGCTGGTGTAGTAAGTAAAAAATTCCTTGTATGTGACTATGGACACAGATGATTAGGAAACAACAAAAAAGTGGGCAAGCAGCTCAGAAATAAAACTAATGTACATGCAACTAGAAGCAGAACCATAGTTAAAAGAGACCTTTACTCTCCAACAACAAGCACAGTTACTCACATTCATGACATGGCAAAAGGAAAATAGAACAAGCTGGGTTCAAGCAGAAAAGGAAGACCCCGATGTTGAAAATGAACACTCTTAAACTAGTCCTTACCAGTGCAAAAGTGAATCATTAATACGAGGCAGCTACTAGGCAACAGTAAATAGACAGCCATATAGTTCACTAATGGCGAATTACTGCTAAAAGTACAACAAAGACCAAAGACATATGACTGAAGTTGCATCCCATTATTTAGGAAGTGTAGGGAGACATTTTGTGGAAGGATGGCAACTCTGCGAGTACTGAGAGCAGTGGAAGACTTGTGAGGTTGCATAGAGCAAATAAAGAGAAAGGCAAGGGAATGAAATCACAAAAGAGTAAGCGTGGGAGGAGGAAATAACTGGTCTGGTTAAAGAATATGATAAGAAGTGATAAACAAAAGGAGGTTAATAACTAGGGGAGATCAGCTGTATGGGTAACTACATTGTTTAGATTCTTTGGAGACTACAGGAAGACTCGGCAAGATGGTGAGTCACTGTAAATGGGGTACAAAGCTTTTTAATGTTGGACAGCAAGCAGAACTAATACAGTAATTCTTCCCAAAACAGGCATGACAATGCAGGCTGCCAGCAGAGGAAGGAAGGGTTGAGGGGGTGGGGGGGCTAAGGAAAGAGAGTAAAGTGACCAGGAAATATTAGTAGAACATAAAGCACTTAGGGGGGTGTGGTGAGATGAGGCATGGAGTTTAACAAGCTGTTTTTACAAATGCTAAAACAGGTATAAGTAGTGTTTAGTGAGCTTTAGTTTGTGATATATGCTGTTGCTTTTTATTCATTGAGTGCTGATCAGTGGCCTAACTCTGTTAACAAATTCAGTTAGAACTCTTTGTGACTTCAAGGGCTTTCACATACAAGGCCAGTCTATCAACAACTGGTTTGTTAAGTTCTTGAAAGTTCATATCCCTTAATTTAGTAATCCTGCTGACCCATGTTAGTGTCTTCCACCCATTTCTTTTGAAGTGATTTGCCAATCATACGTCTCAACCTCTTAGAGCAAGAAATCTGGATAAAGCAATAAATAAAAATGGGACAAAGGCCTGAAAATAGAGATATTTTTTTTTAATATTGCTCTTACAAACTTAGAAAGTTGATAGAATAACTGGTTTTGCATTAGTATGGATTTTCTGAAGAGTATAAAGTCTGAAAGTCAAATGTCTCTCGTTATTTTCTAACTTCAATCTTTAATGATCTGCAACTAATTTGCCTGAAAAACCCAATTTTATGAAAAACAGATCAAAAATATGAGGCAAGAATCTGGACTTTCTGTGAAAATCTGTACAGTTGAGTGGTATGTATTTGCACAACAATATGAGGTAGACAAACTGCCAAACAGTACTTTTGGCTTCTTATTCACCTTAAAAAATAATATATGGTTTCCATCTGCTGACATAATTTTAGTTAAGTTCTCTATTTTTCTCTGTGATGTCAGCACATGCAAAAACATGTAGCATCCATAGACTTTAACAGGTGCACCACTGCATATGTGCAAAGATGCCTCATTAAAGTCTATGGAAGGTTACCTTAGGATAACATCACAATAGGAAAAGTAAACTTTTTTGAGAGCAGTATTTTAATAAAAACTTTATGAAGTGTTTCATTAAAAAATGGCACAGAAACGTAAAGACCGGCAAACAGGAAAATACACTGTGGCACCTGACTCTTCAAATACCGCAATGTATATACAGACATTAGAAAATCAAATTAACTTTGATCTTTCCCAGCATCAAATGTCTCTCTAGTGAATGCAGTTTTTACATTATGTGGTCAAAGTATCTGAGTTTTAGTCTTAACAAATATTCCAGGGAATAGTCTGGGTTTATTTTCTTAAATACTGACTGATTTGATCTTACTGCAGTTCATAGAATTCCCAAAAGCTCCATCCAACACCACAGTTCATAGACATCGGTTTTCCACTGTACAGGTTTACTTACTGTCCAACCCTCAGAGTCATACAGTATATATTTTCCTATAGACAAATCTCTATGACCTTTCCTTAAAGTGGACAGGTGTTACAGGACTGAACAGAAGCAGTGGTAGTTCCTATGCACAACCACCACAATGACTATAGGAACTTTGAATGATCATAACCCACAGAAAATTATGGAAAGATTCTGCAGTTCAGGTTAGTGGGATTACTTAATCATAATACTCTTTCAGATAGACAACAGCATTACTTTAAGTAGTAGGGCCTTTGTCAGTTCAACCTGGCCCATTTCTGTGAATGAGCCACAAATGAGGTGAACAAGAGAGACCCTATGGACATGGTATAGCTGAACTTCAGCAAAACGTCTAACACCATGGCTCCATAGGTCAAAAGAGGTTGTTTGGCAAGTTAAAATGCAAGGTTCAAAGCCCGATATGATGCAACAGACAGAAATCTAAAAATACTGTCCAAAAGGAAAGGGTCTAATTTTGTCAGAACTGTCTAGAAAAAAGCAGGTAATTAGTGATACAGGATCATAAGAGCTTAACAGCCCTACAGCCTTTTTAAGCCTAGCCATTCATGCCTCAATTTTCCCAATTATCAATGCCCATGGACTAAAACAGCTTTGGTATATGCCTGTGCCTCAGGTCATCTACAAAATGCCCTTGTCCATAAGGACACAGGTGACATGCCAGGGATGAATTTGTGATTTCTCATCCTTTGGTCCAAAGTGTGTTTGAATGGTCTTAGGGAAGAGCTCTGTTTCACATGAACGAGGAGTCTTTTCCAGAGAACGGGTAATCTCTGAGACTCATACTTGTCCCTCCAACATGTTTTGTTTATGTCACTGACAAGGTTTAGATCCTTAGCTCTGGAAATTCTGGTGCTGTTTGATTTGTGAATGTGTAGCAGATCCATCAGCACTGGATCACAGAATGCCTTGTAGGTTAGGCATAGATTGCCCCTCAGTAATTTGTAGGAGACAGCATACAGGGACAAGGGCCTTGAGGTGGTCCGCATAGGACATATTATTTACACCCTGTATTCTTTTAGTGAGGAACCTCTGTGGCTGCTTCAACTGTTGCAAATGCCTGGTCAGGTACAGGGTGAATTGTACTTGATTATTGGTCTAATGAGGGCAGGGTATAGTGGGACTATGATCTCATAGATCTGGATGCCATGCCCTTACTTATAGGATGTGACACACAAAAGGATTTTCTGACTACCATGGATACATGGTGATCAAAGTACAGCCAGTTCTTTTTAGCATGTCTGTAATAATGCTGTTTGAGTGGACACAAATGGCCTGCTCATTGATGACACCAGGATTACTGCACAAACTGACAGAAGAGTCACTCACAGGAGAGGTGCAGTGTTAGCTGACAAGGTAGGTATATTCCTGGAAGAAGGGCATACACAAGGTTACAAGACTGTACACTCTTGTGAGGAAAATGCAGGGAAAATACTCATGCTAAGAATGATAACCCTAACAAAGACAAGGAAAATGCTCTTGGAATTAAAATCAAGTTGACGTTAATTAATGCAACACAATTTTGTGTTGCCAAAACTGGAACTCAATCCCCACCTGAAATCAGACAAGAGTCCTCAAAAACCTCTTGTTTCTCTGCTTTTCAGTATTCAGCTACAGCAGCTACAATGATTTCCTAGCTTAGTCGCAATAAACACATATCAAGTACACCTTCTCTTTTGTGCTATTGGGTCTAACCTCTTCAGCCTATCTCACCTACCCTATACCTTAACTAAACATCTACACTTCAATTTCCATTTATGATTTATCAACAATAAATCTTTACAATGATCACAAACTGAAATATGCAAAACTAAAACTGTATTGTTTTCCTCATATGTTTATCTCTGTGTATATAGAATACTTATTCAAGAATGCATTTAGTATGTAAAGGCTTGTTCTCAATACACATCCTAACTCTGGATAAAATCCTTACAGTCCATAAATGTGCACATTTAAATGGCTGTGCTGTTGCTGATAAAGAGCACCTCTACCAGCATCTTAAAATCTTGCATAGCTAAGCCCAGCTAGGACACTGAGGCCTGTGAAATGTACAAGGCAAATGGTGTAGACTGCTTACATGTACATGTCTCTGAAGGTAGTTACCTGCAAAAACTAGTAAGTTCCACTGCTATGACCTTTTAGTATGATCTTTTCTAATCCACCAGTGTGCCCCCGATCCTTGCTCATGCGTGAGGAGGGTCAGTATGTCAGAAATACTCTTCCCTGATTGTGACACAACTATATGAAGGTAAAATGTTCAGGTGACTATGATGTCTACTTCTGACATACCAGCTCTTTGGTACAAGGTCTAGGAGGGTGTGCTGGATGCTGCTGATGCCTTCTCCTCTGAAGGGGTCATGAAAAGGCTGTCCAATGAAGGAGTTGCTGTGACTGGGTGTGGGAATCCAGTTCACAAGTAACAATATCCTCAGGTGTATCAGGTGCTATATAAACTGCCTACGGCACTTTGGGATCTTTTATTGATGGTCCCCCTCTTCCTCAACTTCCTTGTGGAACTGTTCCTTTTTTTTCAACTTTTTAGGAGATATGTGATCCCCCCAGCCAAGAAGTCTGTTTATCAGCCTGCATAATGTCCTTCACATTCTTCAGAATTATCCATATGTGATGGATGATTTTACTACTTCTTCAGGCTTCACACTTAAAAACTTGCATAAAATTGGCAGTCTACCTTGAGGTCAGTCTACCCAAACAAAAAAACACTTGGAAAGTAAATCCTTAGATGAAATCTAGTGCCAACAGCTAGAAGGTATGCCCCAGGAAAATACAACTTCCCAGAAAATCCTTCATCAGCAAATGAACACACACTAATCAGATTATGAAGAGAAGTAAAGAAGATTTTCCCAGTAGGGCACTTAACTTTGCAGTTAATTCCTTTGCATAAGAATTCTGGGTCAAGATGAGAAGAAGCAACCGCACTTTATTATCAAAATGTGCATATACCTGGGACAAAAAAGAACTGAAGATGACAGATGGTGCTGTGGCAAAACAAAACTGAAGATGGCAGAGGGTGCCATGGCAAAACAGAACTGAAGGTGAAGCAGAATACAATGTGGCAGAGGGTGCCACGGTAAAACAGAACTGAAGGTGACACAGGGTGTCATGGCAAAACTGAGCTGAAAGTGGCAGAGGGCACTGTGGCAAAACAGAACTGAAGGTGGCAGAGTTTGCTGTGGCAAAACAGAACTGAAGGTTCAGAGGGTGCCTTGGCAAAACAGAACTGAAGGTTCAGAGGGTGCCGTGGCAAAACATAACTGAAGTGGCATAGGCTGACTGCCTTTTTTATTCAGGATGCTAATGTGCATCCTTGCATTAGGAAGGAGTTAGTACTTCCATAGGTCTAGGAACTTGGCCAGTTAGGTGCACATCCACCTGAAGCTAATTCTCATTGTTCAAAAATCCTAGTGAAAAAACTGACCACATGAAGAACATCAGGATGTTTGTGGCAATTAGAGGGGAGAAAACTTGGATGATACAAATAAAACACTGTATCAGAGCTTAGGTGACAGGGCCTTAAAATGCAGTGTGATAAGTAATGTCATTGTGTAGGTAAATTAATTGAAGGGTGCTTGGGACACACACAGGATAGTATGCATAAGGGAAACAGCTGTACAGAGGCTAGCTACAACTCTTGGACAGACTTGAAATGCCTCAATTTTTCTTCCCTCACCAATTTTATAACTTTTGTTTAACATATATTCTAGAAGGCAGGCTGGACAAAATGCACTCACAAACACACCAATGGACTCTTTTCACTCCAAGAAGCTAACTGTACTGTGCCTTACACTGCCTCTGGAACAGCATTCCAGAGCACCTTACTTAAGTGTTGTACTGACCAGGTAGTCTTGAACAGACCTGCCATTTGTCTTACATGAGCTTTTTGTAAAGTCTTATTTTCTTTTAATCAAGGAAGTGTCAGATGTGTATAGGTCCCTCCACACAAACTTATGCACAATATTCTCTAGGCAGTCTGTGTCATGCTATGGCAGAAATGGCATGAAATGTTCATGACGTAATGCCAATTAACTATCAAGATGTTTATCACTGGCGATATGCAGAAGTGACTTTTTTTCTCAGATATCCACCCCCCACTTCCTGTATTTTTTCACAGCTAGACCACTTTTTTTTTTTTCTTTTCTTTTTTTCCATAAATTTTGTAAAGAAATAATAACACACTACTGGTCTTTTAAAGAATCCCATACCATTAAACTAGCAGTCCGAGGCTTAATTTTATGTGTCAAATTCAAAAGTCTTTTGATTTTTAATACAGACTCTAGTGGAAGATGCAGACTTCCTCTCTGCCGGCCTAGTGCAGTATGCAACATAACTGCACAAGCACATACATACAAGCAAGTTGTCCTGTGAAAACGCAGCCAGCCGATGACACTGGTTGTTCTTCACCTGGACTGGACAGAATCCAGCAATGTGTTGGTGACGTCTAGAGGGAAGGTCACAGCAGAAGTGATGTGAGTGCTTAGGCACTCATTCATCAAACCATGGGAAAAGTCAGATCAGAACCAATAAATGAACAAACATTCCTAACCAAGAGCCACATAATATGTGTAACTGAGTACCAAGAAAAATACTATTTCAAAGCATAAACCTGCTGTAGAAGAAGCAGTTACTGAGTGCATAGATTCCTACAAAACTTGGAAACTAGGCCGGCAGTGCTTCTATACAATGGCAGAATGAGGAGACGGTATTATACAAGTCAGACTGTTTCTAGCACATACTCCATCATTTTTTTCTATGTACTATACAGCACCAACAAGTCTTACTCACAGAAACACCCAAGTAACAAAACGGATTTGGCCAGAGAAAGGATAATGAAGCAGACATAAGGTATATGGGCATCAGCTTCATAAAACACTTGGGTATGGAGTGAAGCCAGACTTGTCTGAAGATCAGCAAGGATGAATGGAAAGGAGACAGATTGAACTGAAAGGAGTATCTGAGAGCTTCCTCATCATTCTGAGGTGTGGGTGCATGGATTTCCCTAAAGACAGCCTGAAATACCAGATGCTCTCAGGTCACATAACAGTGGTGGCAGTAATGGTTACAAAAAACATGCCCACATCTTGCCCATCAGTGGCCACAGTGCATTCATGTGCGTGTGTGTGTGTGTGTGTGTGTGTGTGTGTGTGTGTGTGTGTGTGTGTGTGTGTGTGTGTGTGTGTGTGTTGAGGTAGATGTAGCCAAGTCTGGTAGTTCAGCATCAAGGACTAAGGCTATCAGTTGCTAATCTGCTTCATCCTGCAGGTCTAGGCTTTACTCCCTCAGTATCCAGTTGCATACTGAGCAACTTTGAGCAACTCACTTAGCCAGAAACTGCTCTCAGCTTGCCCTGAAAAACAGGCAGTGTTGCCTAGTGAGCTTACCTAGTTAATAAATGCATAAATAAAATAATATTAAAAAAATAAACGCATACACTAAAATGATCTGATCCCCCAACTCCCAACAACCCAGCTTCTGAATTTCTGTGCCAGAATATTTATTCCTTCTGGAAAGAGGAAATTCCATCCAAAACAAGGGGTTATAGCAGATTTGGTTTAAATGGGACAGGGAAGGCCTTCAATAGCAGGGAAAAATGAAAACAGGTAACAAAATAGGAAAACCCACATGCCAGACTAGTGAAGTGCCAGTTACCTTACAGTGAACATCACTCAAGTAGCTTCACTTACAGACAGACTATGTCCAGACCAGTGAATGAGAAAACTGCTACACTATGACCAATCTGCAAAGGTCTACTAAACAGAAATGGGGAAACTGGCTATAAATGTAGGCATGTTTTTAAAATGCCATCAGGAGATGCTGCGTGTTGCACAGCTGTGCTCCGCAGCTTCAAATGAGCATACCTGTCATCAGGACTGGTTGAAGAACTAAGTATGAACTGAAACTGCACTGCTTCTGAAGCTTACCTTCTGCACCAACTTACTGTTGTTTTCCTGACAACAGGTTAAGACAACATGCTGAACAGGGGATATAGGAAATTGGAGGACAGGGAAGCCCTCTGCATAAACTGATGCCTTCTGAAAACAGTTTAATGTACTCATTCATCAAATGTGATGCTTACCAAACTACTGCACAAACAGTAATATGCCCTTTGATAATGGCTTTACCTATTCATTCATTAGATATGATGTTTACCAAACCATTTAGGTATAGGAGAAAACAGCCTCTGGACTGCTCTCCTTAAATGTTAGACACGTGGTACAGCTGAAGACAGAAGTCAATACATTGTGGTAATGTGTTTAGAAAGATGAGGACAGAATTCCAACAACAAATACCCAGGAATAAATACTACTGTGAATAAAAATACATTAACTCTAAAAAACTATCTATAATCAAAAGATGCATATGATGACCCATCAGTGCATTTTCCATGTTCTTTTTCAGGGAAGTATTCTAAGCATTTCTGCTCTTGTGGTGAGCAGTTATCTTCCATATCATTTTGCAATGTGTACTTCTTGGAAGCACATCGATTGTACATAATCACAACCAAGTTTCTCAATATCACAGTCTGCAACAAGTTGTCTCAGACTAGATTTTATGAAACTGCTCTGAAAATGTACTGCTTTCGTATGCCTACATGGTTTCTAACTAAGGCTGATCTTTGGCCTAAGTCTGTAGTGGTTTTAATATCTTATTACTGTATTCCTCCTCACACAGAAAAAAATAAAAGCTAGCAGTATTGTGCTATGCCTCCCAGGAAAGTAGCCTAATGCTTGACTTAAAGCTATAACAACTTTAAGAATAAAGGGTTCTCCTTATTATATGTTGCTTATTATAAATACCATCCATGCTGATTGACTGACGGGTCACATGTCTAACATTACACCTCATAATGGGTTTCCCCTCACAGCAGAAAATAAAACAGCTTATCTTCCACAATCAGTCTTTGACATATTGCTGGGTGGGGTTAGGGTGACAAAGGGTGTGCACAAGGCATAACCTTATTGGGTTTCCTTGCCAAAGCTTACTGTTATCAGTTAAATTCAGCTGTAAAAGGCTGCCCTAGCTTTATGTCACATGGTGTCTTAGCAACCAACCACCAAATAGAGGCATTTTCCATTGCAAGAGCGGTCTATACTTAACAGATGTAAGCTGTACTTCTTGACGGAGTTGCAAGTGTGCAAGTATGTATGGAGGGGGTGCACAACTGGTGTGAATGAATGGTAGATTTAAAAGTGTACTACATTCAGTCAGAAGAAAAGAGTAATTATAACCAAAACTAACCAGTTTATAATACATTAACTTTCTCTACTGCCTAATCCATTACATAAAAATGCAGATTATGTTATACTGACTGGTTACCCACTTTTTTCTCAGAGGGAGAGATTGCTGTCATAACCAGTTATATAAAATTCCTCATATTTTAGGTATTCTTGGGCCTTATATTTTCTAACAGCAACTTCATCAGGGTGGGCTACAGCTTCATAGCTGTACACCATGGTATCGCATAGTCAGTTGAAGGTTATGCTTGTAGCAGAAAGTTTCACTGAGCACTTATGAAAAGTACTTCTGTCTTTACACTAACCAGAGTAACAAAATGCAACAAACTGCTGTTGGCTAAATAAACTGCACCTCAGGATGCCACGTTTAAACTGGTCCTTCTATACCCTACCTAGTAAAACAATAGATATTTTAGAAAACACTGTGTAGCTGTGTAGAGTACCATTTAGATATATAGATAGATTTAGAGCATTAACATACACCGTGTCTAGCTATACAATGAATGCAGTCTACAACTACTTTGGAAAAAAAACAGTAACACAGCTACCCAAAAAATATCAATTTGCTAATCTAATCGCAAAACGCCCACAAAGAGTACAAGACATGCTGTATGCCATGCCTTCCACTCTACAAATAGTGCTTTCTATGCAGCAAAGCTCTAAGATGCTTTGTAAACATTTCTGCACCATAATGTCTTAACAATCACATTCTGTGGGCTTTAAAAGTCCAGGACAAGAATATCTCGAACATGTCTGGATTATATAAAAGAGGCTGTCATTGCATACGTGCCATTGCTTGTTATAGTACCAAGACACAACAACCTTGAGTTCATGCATTTGCAAAACTTGACAATGCATTTAGTTAAGAACTTCCTTTATTTTAAGCCACAGACAGGACAATTTTAATTAAATGCCATGCACACATTAGTGTTCAGTAACTGCAGACTGCACTGTTTTTAATAACAAGATATTTGTTAAGAACAGTAGTATAACAATTGTGTAATTGTTTAACTGATCCAAATTATGATCAGTGATGCCCAATACTGTGTGATAACATGTAAAACTATCAACCAACATCTGAGCTGCATCTACCTTATAACACAAGTGAACATGGAGCATAGATGAAAACTTACAGTTCCAGCAAAGCTCCCAAGAAGCAAAACTTTTAAACTTCTCAGCTGCACTTTATTCCAAACTCTTTAAATCCACATTAATAATGGATGCATCAGCAAGCTGTCTGAATAAAAAAAAAGTAGACTGGTTTAAAAATGGGGTTAGATGATATACTAGAATGAAGAAATGAAAATTCACAGTCAAAATCTAACACACGTGATAATTAAAGGTGTGACATGGTTCAGCAGTGCAGGGCCATACCGCTCAACTGTCCAGATTGATGCAGAATGTCCAGACTGTTACTCTATTCCTCATAAAATTTTGGTTTTCTGGCAAATCATTGAGGAGTGAAGTCAGAAATTGAAGACAGACATGAGTTTCAAACTTTATACCCTTCATAAAATTCATGCTAATAATCTAAGTTTAAAATAGCAATATTATAAAAGAATGGTTCCTATTTCTGGGCCTTTGTCCACCCATTATTTATGGCTTTGTCTAGATTTCTTGCACTAAGTGGTTGAGAGGTACAGTATAACATCTTATTCTCATCTGTCTTTCGAAGTTTGATGCACTTTATTTAACTGTTATTTTTAAACTGAGCTACCAACTCCAGCTGTGGTAATTCTTGGTTAATATGAGGTGGAAACAATGGTCAAGGGTATAATAAGGGGTCATGTTCAACTTTAATTATTTTTCATCTATAATTTGTACTGCTTATACAAAATACCTTGTGGCTTTGGAAATAGCTTGCATTATGTATCTTTTAAATCTTTAAGTAAAAACTCAACATAAGTTTTAATAAGATCCATCACATCACAGCACAGAAATAAACATTTACTCAGTTTTCATATTTTTCTGTTATGGTATGGTAAACATTAGAAAGACAGGTGAGAATAAGATTAGCAGATGAGTATTTTAAAAGAGCAATGCGGACTGATTGTACTGTCCAGAAAATATGGAGCTAAACTACATGAAATTAGGAAGAAACGGAGCACAAACCATAACATGTAGACAATGAGAGACAGAAAGAGAGACAGGAGAAGAAAAGTCAGGGAGAAGGAAGGGCATACTCATCCTGCAGCCACAGCTTTTCTCACAAATCTGATGAAATTGAGAGTATCCACAACATTTGCACCTATTATTAAAGTGCTTTTTTATGAGAACATACAAGACAGAATTATAGTCCTCTTCAGTGGCTTCCTCAGGGAAACATCCACCAGATAACCACAACCCCAAGAGAAGACCTGGATCTGAAGATCATGTCTGGTTTGTAATGCTTCGGAAAGGTACATAAGAAGAATCATGTGACAGCCAATCAAATATTATCTATCAGCATCAGACGTCTTCTACAGCTCTTTTGGGATGTGTTCTAGGATAACCTTGAAAACATTTGCTGTACTTATCATAACAAAAGACAACACAGTTTGAAAGCCACTGAGACAGGAACTAATACTATTGTTTTCTTTCCTTCTTCATCACAGAATTCCAATAACTTGTAATCTTTTCCGAGTCCTAGTTCCATAGGCAAAACATCAGAGCTGCCTATCAATATCCATTGTGTGAAAAAACTGTTCTCCCAGAGTAGACTAAAATATTGTTTAAAAAAAAAGGATTGGTAGGAGAAATTACTGGTGCAGGTTTGTCTGTGTAGCTACCTCAGACATTAAAGATGGTTAACATGTACACAGATATCCTCTCTTTATGGGAGGTGACCTAAGGAGTAGACGGTGAACAAGTACGAAGCGCTATGATCCCTCTGCCATAGGCTACTTCCCCAAAAAATACATTTTTCCAAAACAGAAACTTTAGGCTGCACAGAATGTGTGCCAAAAGGAGGAAGAATTGTTAATTTTCCAACACAGACGTCCAAAGATGGAAATGGATCAAGGACTGATGGTTTTAGAAGAAAACAGTCTCTCTGAAAGGGCCTCACAGGCCTTCACAGTTCCAAATATAATCTAGACATATAAAGAAATCTGAAATTGCCATTATGTGTACTTTAAATTAAGGAATACCTAATGATTGAATTAAAATGTTCAAAAAGCAGGGCCAGCCTTAGCAACTGAAGGGCTCAATTTGGGACATGTTTGGGGACCCCAAGCCGCAACCATGTAATCACCCAGCCCCATGCTCTCCATCCTCAATGACCAGAAAATCAAAAATTCTACGAGGGACAGTACAAAAATGTAAGGTAAAATCAATTGGGGACATTCTGACAAAAAAGGGGCACTGTGTGGTAGTTTAACTGTGCAAGCTCCTTATTACATTTGTATCAAGCAGCCTATTATAGTCTCAGAGTAAAACAGCTGTTTGGATCTGCAGATGCCGATGGTGCGGCTATAAAGTACCAGCATTTGTTAATGAAATGCCAGTACTACATTTGCAGTCATGGCTCAAGTGCTCAGTGTACAATAGTCTGACTGTAGCAAAATTCTTGTTACATTTGTAGCTAGCAGCCTGCTACAGCTTTGTGTAGAAGAACCCCTTTTAGCTACAGTTCTGGACTGTAGATTGTAGTGACAATTGCAGGGCTCCCCTCAGGTGTAGGGCTCATCTGGGTCAACTGGCTTAAGGACAGCCCTCCAGAAAGGTACTGGTAAGTGCAGTAAGGCAGGAAAAAGGTCCATATCCTTTGCAGATGCCAACATGGTTTATCTCAGCATTTTCTGTTTAATTTTTTAATAAATGGTTTCAATGAGGAGGGTGCTGCTAAGTACCACTCTGCCCAAGAATTGTGAAAGTCTAGCAGATAGGAGAAACGAGGTACCTAGATATAATAATAATACCTATTTGTCAACCAAGTAGGCCCATCAGACAGACAATTACTTTTCAGGAGTTACCTGGGAGCAATGTGTGGTTAAATGACTTGTTCAAGGTCATACAGTAGGCACATGAGAGCTGAGGGAAAAAAACCCTCTTTGGTGCAGACATAATTTTGAGGAATGATGTTCCAGCTGCACCTCCAAGAAGGATAAAATATGACATGTTTGTGACAAAGAAGGCAGACAGGGACAGAATGGTAAAGTGTGGGACACCAAATTTTTATGGGACAGTAAGGAGGAACTACAATCACTGTCAGCTTAACAACACAGGCCTTACAAAGGCACTCAGTTATTAAATTAAAGGGTAGGAAATTACAATCAAGAAGGCCTTCAATATCAAATCAATGAGTACTTACTCTGCCCTTTTGAAGTATTTTGCAATGGTAAGAAGGCAGAAAGGTCAAAAACTGTTATGCAAGAAACTGAAAATCAATTTCACTGCTGATGTATTGAGAGATCATTCATGCCGGAGGACGAGGAGGTGTCTTCAGTCTGTTGGGTACATTTTTTGCCTCTCTCAGAATGTACATCGCAGATAAGGATCTGTGTGTCTGGAAGGTTCAGTCCTACACTTTCATTACTTCCCTCCAAAAGGTATACAAATATGTCCCTTCCTGCTTTCTGATGCACAAAACAGTAGCAGTGCTGTCTGAATTAACACAGGCAGAACCCTGTTGTAACCATTTCTACAGTGCTTGAGAAGAACAAAGACTGCTTTCATGTCCTGCTTAAAGTTCTCTACATCCAGTGTCTGATGCAGTGCCCCCCTAAGCCAGGGAGCATCTACGATGTGTACACCTTGAGGAAGGATCCGCAATTTTTTTTATACTACTAAAATATCCCATGGATTTAGCAGCCACTGCAAGTGTTGCTTGCAATACTTCAAAATTATTACTGGGGCATCCATTGGACTGGAACTCTGATCAATGAGTTTTCAGTGTTTGCTACTATGCGGAATCTTGAGAGGAAAATCATAGAGAAACAGTCAGTCCCAGAGCCCCAGGGAAAGTCTAAATGGAACCAATACTAGTGACAGAAGGAAAGGAATCACTGAAAAATCATCTGAAATGCTATCAAGGATAAAAATGCCCAGCATCATATGGTATCATGGGAAATATCTATGACTGAGAGGAGTTGCACCACAATTAAAATTTTTTTCACAATTCACAATGACCTTAGGAATTCATATTCTGAAGCACAGCAAGCCTATGCCAGATAAAAAATATTTGCAGTCAACTATTAACAGCTAACTGTACATTCAGGAAATGGTTTTGCTCTCTGAAGTTCTGTGTAATGGCCAACTGCAGCTGAATACACTGTGACCATTCTGGGAGGTGATGCGAGACTGAAGAGTAGGGTTCTGATCTGGTAGTGATCATCTTCTTCATGAAAGCAGAGGAGCCTTCTTTACCACTTCCTGATGTTTGAGAGTAGGCAAGTATCCTGAAGATCTAAACATTGCAGTCTCCTCTGGATAACAACCGAAGAAAAAAGAGACTGAAGGGTGAACACAGAAGAGACCTCTCTTGGGATAAACATGTTTGGGTCATGTAGGTTTAGGACTGTTCAAAGACACTGAATCTTTTTTTGAACTAAGAAGAATCTGGAACAGGCATCCTAGTCCTTGCTGCTCCTGCTGCTGCTTATCTGATCATGTAGAATGTCTGGCGAAAAAAGAGAAACTGGATGAGGAGAAAAGAAAATTTTATGTGACGGCCATTAACTATCACTATCCTTACCACATACAGCTGCAAGAGCAAACAAAGTCAATGCAAGAAGGAAGCAAATGCCTTTGACCACTTCAACGGGGGGGGGTTACCTGGGAGTCAAGACTTTGATGACTGCCATTTGTGTGTCCATCACCATCTTGAAGCCACCAGGGATCCCTCATCCTTTAGGTCAGCATCCTTGCCAAGAATCAGCAAGGAGGGTGTTTGACAGCTCCTCTGTTAGTAATAATCTTCCTGAAGGCCCTGATGAAAATGACTGAACCAATACCACTACTGGTTTTCCTGTGATCTGGAAAGCATCCACTGCAGGATCAAATTTCACACTTGCAGCCAAGAAAGCTTCTCGCTTCTCCATCACAGACTTCAGGGATGCTTTGACAACTTTGAAGGAGTGGGCTGAGATGGGAGCCAGGAGTACAGAAATCAGACAGTGCCATATCTAGCTGCTCTGGTTGACCTGTCCACCACAAACCAGCAACCGTTTTGTTGGTAGCTCTTACTTCAACTAAGACAGTTTCTGAATTGTGTAAAATCTTACATAACAGTAGATGTCCTTTCTCCACTGTTGCAGTATTCCTAGCATATGGGATTCCCTGCTGTGGGTAGCCTGAGGTCAGCCAGTATACCAAAGCCTACTGTTGCTTTAAGGTATGCCAAACATCATACATATGCTCCACTGCATAGCGTAGGGACTAAATGTGATGTCTGGACATACCATCCTCAGAACTGATTACCCCAGTAGGAACACCAGTCTACGGAATCCCAGGAGGTAACCAGTACTGCACATCTAGAAAGGAAAAGGATTCGGGGGAGGGAGTGAACACTGCAACAGTGAAGGAAAGGACATTTACTGCTATGGCACACAATTGTACTATATCCTTACATTCACTGTTGCAGTATTCCTATCAGAGTGCCAAAGCTCAAGAAGAAACTTGGGAGGAGGGAGGAGCAGTAGAACCTTCTATGCACCCATGAAGAATGGCCCTATCAAAACCAGCTCTTGCTCTGGAGATACCATCCACCTTGTAGTGCTTGGTAAAACTATGCACAGAAGTCCAGACAGCTGCTTCAGGAATAGAATTAGTATCCAACCCCTTGAAAAAGACAACAGAGGAAGCCACGGCTGTAGTAGAATGAGCCTTTACAAAAGAAGGAAGGTTCTTGCCATGAAAGGAATAACAACAAAAAATAGCCTTTTAAATCCAAGAACAAATAGTTTGCTTGGATACAGCTAATCCTGAGAACCTAGGATGAAAAGAAACAAACAACTGATCAGATTTTCTAATAGCCTTAGTCTTATCCAAATAAAATCTGAGTTGTCTATGCAAATATAAAGTATGCAGCACCCTCTCACTGTCAGACTGTGGAGAGGGGAAAAAAGCAGGCAAATGAATAGACTGATTGACAACTAATTAATCACCTTAGGCATAAAAGGATTAGTACGCAAGGACACCCTGCCCTTATGAAATATCAAAAAAGGAGGACAAGCCATAAGGATTTGAAGCTCAGACACCTGTCTGACAGAAGTAAGGGTAAAAAAAGAACAGTCTTCCAAGAGAAATGTTGCAAGGAAGCTGAAGCAGCGAGTTCAAAAGGAGCAGGAGTTAACTTCTCCAAAACAAAGTTAAGATCCCAGGGAGGAGGAACAGGCTTCCTCGGAGGTCTCATATGAACAACGCCTTTAAGAAACTGTTCAGCCTCAAATCTAAAAGCTAAAGGTGGAGATAAAGGCAGACAAGCAGAGATAGCTGATAAGGAGGCCTTAATAGAAGAATAGGCTAAACCAGCATTGAGAAACTCACACAAATAAGAGAGGACCAGAGGAACATCCACAGTAAGTCAGCCCAGGTTACAAGACAGACACCAAAGAGAAAACATCTACCACATGGATAAGCATATTTCCTAGTAGTGGGCCTCCTGGCCTCCTGCAGGATACTTAGCATGTCCTCAGAAAAAAAGGTGTCTATGTGGAATCAAAATCCTCTCACCCACAGTGTCAGTTGAAGAGTGGACAGGTGGGGATGGATGAGCAATCCCTTCTCTTGTGTGAGTAGGTCCACCCTGTGAGGTAACTTATGATGGCTGCCCTTGGCTAAATGCAGAACAAGAGGAAACCAGTGCTGTCATGGCCAAAAGAGAGTCACCAACAAGATTCTGGGAGCATCCTGTTGAATTTTGAACAGGGGAGGGAATGAGTAAAGAAACATCCCCTTCCAAGAAAAAAGGCATTCACCTTTCAAATGAGAGGACCTGGGACTATGGCACAAAACAGAGGAAGTTGTCTGTTCAGAAGGGAGGCCAATAGATCTACTTGAGGGTTATCCCACTGGTGAACAATGTCCTGAAACACATCCCTGTGAAGCATCCATTTGTGGGATTGAGTTAAGGACCCACTCAGAGTGTCTGCCACAATGTTTGACCTGAAGAGATGCAAACTGCCTGAAAAGTCACATTCTGGGAGCATCCTGTTGAATTTTGAACAGGGGAGGGAATGAGTAAAGAAACATCCCCTTCCAAGAAAAAGGGCATTCACCTTTCAAATGAGAGGACCTGGGACTATGGCACAAAACAGAGGAAGCTGTCTGTTCAGAAGGGAGGCCAATAGATCTACTTGAGGGTTATCCCACTGGTGGACAATGTCCTGAAACACATCCATGTGAAGCATCCATTTGTGGGATTGAGTTAAGGACCCACTCAGAGTGTATGCCACAATGTTTGACCTGAAGAGATGCAAACTGCCTGAAAAGTCACATGATACTTGACAGCAAGATCCCATACCAGGAGTGCCAAAAAGCAGAGAAGATAAGATTGTGTTCCTCCTGGTTTGTTTATATACCACATCACTGTGGTATTGTCTATAAATACCTCGAGATGAAAGAGGATGAAAGGCCTGAAGAGCCAGCAGAAGAGCTCTCATCTCTTTGACAGTGATGTGCTCCTTCTGCTGAACAGGCAACCACAACCCCAGTACCTTTAGGGAGCCAAATGCTGCTCCACATCCCATGTTTGAAGCATCTGTGAACAATTCTTGAGAGGGAAAGGGGGATCAAAAGGGAGCCCTGGATTTAGAGACAACTGCTGGATCCAACAGTGAAGTCCCTTTTTGAGGCAAAGAAGAAGAGGAACTAAACATTCTGGAGGATGTACCGGTTGAAGCCAAACTGACTTCAAAAACCACTGAAACCTTCTCATGTTTAGTTTGACCAGAGGGAGCATAGGAATGGTGGATTCCATGAAACCCAGAGCTTTCAGAAACTCCCTGGCTGTAATGGAGTCCAGAGGAAGAAGAGTTTGAAAGAAAGAAATGACAGTCAAGCCCCATGGAGAAGGCAGGGATGCCAGCATAGGCACTGTTTGAACCCTGCAAATCAAAAAGACATGATCCTGAGAAGGAGTCAGAGAAAACCTTTTGAAATTTACTGTGAACCCTAGGCTCTGAATAAAGGAGATAGCAAAATTAAGATTTTGCAAAAGAATCTCTGGAGAGGATGCCTAAATCAGTAGGTTGTCCAAGTAAGGAAATATTTGGATCCCCTGAAACCTGAAAAAAAGCAATCACTGGAGCGAAGCATTTGGTGGATCCTCTTGGGGCAGTAGAAAGGCCAAAGGGCAAACCAGAGAACTGAAAATACTAGGTACCAACAGAAAACCATAAAATCTTCCTGAATAGGTGATGGATCTGAATATGGAGATAAGCATCCTTGAGATCTAGAGACACCACATACACCTTAAGTAGCAAAAGAGGAGAAAGAGTCTGAAGGGACAACATTTGACAGGAGGGCACCTTCAGAAAAGTAGTTAGATGAGAGAGATCTAGAATTGGTCTCCAACTACCCTCTTTTCTGGGCACTAGAAACATTCTGGAGTAAAACCCTCTCCCCCTTTGGGACACCGATACCTTTTGAATAGTACCCTGAGTCAAAAGGTCTTGAAGAATCTCTGGGTAAAAAGGAAGTTGTTCACAAAGAGACTGAGGAATGTCCATAAAAGGGTGACAGGATTTTCACACCATGAAATACCCCTGGCAAATCATGGACAGAACCCAAGAATCTTGAGAAATTTGAACCCAAACAAGAAGAGAAAGAGAAAGGTGAAAAGAAAGAGGAATGAAGCTGGGAAGAGATGGATAGTAACACAGCACCTGGTTTATCAGGAAAGGAAGACTTCTGAATTCCTGATATCTGAGTAGCATTAGTAGGAGGAGCCAGCTTGTCACTCTTTTTGCCATTGGTAGGAGGGTGAGACTCCCTGTGAATGAAGGCTGACCATAGGGTGGTTTCTCTGAAATTTAGGCAAAGAAGAGACAAACACGATTAAATTCCTGTAAGGCCTTCCCCTTATCCTGAAGGGATTTAAACAAACCTGCAGCTGCTTCCCCAAACAAATGTTTATTATCAAAGAGGCATCCATCAACTTAGCCTTGATATCATCAGGTAAAGGCTGAAGCCATAGTCAAGAATATCTTCTCATCACTGAGCCAAAAGCAGCATCCCTAGAAAAGGCATCTGCTGCATCATGACTACACTTAATAGAATGATGAAGCACTTGAGAGGAAGGTGCTAGCAAAAAAAAGAGCAGAAGTTTTACCCTCAGAGTCTGGGACATAAGAAATACACTGACAAGTTTGAGACAAAAGAGCCAACACATACCTGGACATATGGGTCTGATAAATAATAGCCCTAAATAGCCCAGGGTGGCTGAAGTGCAAGTCTTCTTACCTAGCCTTTACATGGTTCTGCTGTATTTATCAGAAGGTAGAAGCTTGGGCGAAGGAAGCAATTGAGAAGGCCTGTCAGAGGCTACAGACATCACTGAGGGGTCAGCAGCAGGACACTTATACAAAAGGTTACAATCTTCAGGCACCCTATAAAAACTATTGGGCTTCTTGGGAGTAGGGAACAGAGAATCAGGAGCTTTGGAGGTATTGGAAAAAGCATCCAACAAAGCAGCCAAGACAGGAGGAATAGCAGAAAGTTTCAGAGATTCTATCTGCAGCCACTCATAGTACCTGTTATAGATTTCAGAGGGGTTCAGGCTCCTAGGCAGCAAGACACTTCCCCGTGGTATATTTGGTTGAGGACACATGGCTGAAGTGACATTCGGCTGCAGAGAAATATATCTGTTGTGAATTCCCTGTGGGCAAAGAGAAGCACACACTGCTATTCCCACAGCTTTAGTAACCAAGTGTGTGGAGGCAGAAGAAATAATGAATATTTGGCTCAGTGTACAGTACATGCTCAAGTAACTACAACATGCAGAAGTGTGCTACAGGATGCAGGAAATCTTGCATGCTAATGTAGTCACATTTATGCTCCAGTATGTATTTTAAGTAATGTTCCCTAGACACTGTGAAGGGGTAGTGTTTCTCACACACTGATGATAAAGGCACTGCCTGTTGTGCACCGCATTTTTACTGCCACTGACATGCCCACTGGCCAGCCTGCTGCTGATGCCTGCAATACTGCCTGCTGCCTCATGTTGCCTTGGGGGGCCATGGACATTATTTTCCTCCTGTGCATTTGGTTATTGAAGTTATTGTGTACTGAAGTTGTGGGCATGGCATCACGTTCTTCTCTTTGCCCACAGGGAATTTGCAGCAGCTATATTTCTCTGCAGCTAAATGTCACCTCAGCCATGTGTCCCCAACCAAATATACCACAGGGAAATGTCTAGCTGCCTAGGAGCCTGAGCCCATTTCAGAGACCTCAGCACAATCCCATTTAAAAAATTCCATCGTCCTACAGATTGTGTCTCCAAAGGAAACTTCCTCAAAAGGAGTATCAGGACTATTAGAATCCTCTTCCTCTGATCCATAGTCCAAAGGAGAAGGAATTTGGGAAGAATAAACAAGGGATTCCCCATCAGTATATGACTCCTCCTCAGAAGAATCATGTTCCCTAGACCTTTTAAGGAGAGGTTTTAATGACATCAAAGCATAAACAAACCCTGAGAGAAAGCCTGCCACTCACTTTGAGGATCCCTAGGAGCAGGAGAAAGATGCTTAGTGTTTTGTTTCTTCTTTAAAGGAATGTCCTCACTATAAAACTTAGGAGGCTCTGACCCACGATGGCATTCAATAACTGCAGTAGGAACTTCTTCCCAAACTAAAACCTGTGGAACACCCCTAGGCCCCTTGGAAATAATCAACCACGGTTCCCCCTGAACATCTGAGACAGATGCTTACATGAGGGTGGATAGTAGAAGATTCTGGTCATAATTTTCTAAACTTCTTCTTCCCTAATAGCTGACCCTCAGAGCAGAAAGTTCCTTCCATTGCATCTTTAGTGAGAACCTAAAGGCACCGATTCTCAAGATACAAGGCAAGGGAAGAAAGCCTACTATGTAAGGTCTTTGGTACAAAAGCATGACAAACAGAAAAGGTCATATGGTCGTGAAAAGCTCCTAATCAAAAAAGACACTTATTGCGGCTGTTTTTATGGAGAATCTGTCTCCCGCACTGGCATTTACCCTTCCTGGATGACATTAACACCCCAGAGCAACAAAAAAGCTATGAAAAAACAGTTCCCTACTACATCCTCGAAGAAGCACTTACCCGAATACGTAAACGCCGACATGTCTTCATTGAACCGCATAAACATCGATCATCCTGAAGCGTGAAATCCAAAACGTCGAATCGTCATGGTTGGCCCTTCTGTGGTATAGCTCCGTAAGGTAAGTATGCGATAGTTACGGACCTTAGGGTTAGGGTGCGGGTTAAGGTAAGTGCACAGATGGTAATGTATGTGAGATTTAATGTAGGGTTAGATATAGGGTTTTGTTAAGTGTATGTGTGTGGATTATTTATTTTGTTTGGGTATAGCTTGTTAAGGTAAGTGTGCGATAGTTACGGACCTTAGGGTTAGGGTTCGGGTGCGGGTTAAGGTAAGGGCATAAATGGTGGTATATGCAAGATTTAGTGTAGGGTTAGAAGTATTGTTTAGTTTAGGGTTAGAAGTAGGGTTTTGGTTAGTGTATGTATGCGTTTATTTAGTTTGTTTGGGTAGGTAGCATGTAGTGGGCTGTGGGGTGGGACAACTATGACGGTTCGAGCTTTTGAATTTCGCGGTTTAGGGTGTTCGGTGTATTCGCGGTTCGCGGAATATTTGTCAGTGTTTATGTATTCGGTTACTAGGGCTTTTGAGCTTTCAATATAGACTCAAAAAAACAACCCTCCACCAGCGTTCTTATCTGCAACAGCTCAGTATCAGGAAGAAGATGTAGGTGTCGAAACTGGTGAATGAAAACTGTGTTCAAACTGACAGAAACAATGGAGGTGTTCAGACTGACGATCTGGGGATGGGTTCAGACTGGTGGCAAAGACATTCTTAGGATGGTACATCCAGATATCACCTTTATACCCTATATTATGCGAGAAGCATACATGTGACAGTAGGCTTTGGTATACTGGCCAATGTTGGGCTACCCACGGTAGGGAACCCAATATGTTAGGAATACTGCAACAGTGAATGTAAGTACATCTTCAGTCTTTAAAAGTAGGTTCTCCCTTTGTATTTTTCATAGAGACAGGATGTTTGTGTATACTAATCCTTCTTTTATGCCCGAGGTGGTCAATGAGTTTTCCCTCAAACAGTCTATCCATTCCTTTTTTCCTTCTCCGCAATCTGCCACTGAGAATGTTCTTCACACCTTGGATTTACACAGACAGCTAAGACATTTGGATAAGACAAAGGCTATTTGCAAATCTGAGCAGAATTTTGTTTCCAGAACATTGAGTCTGGCAGTTTCTAAGCAAACCATCTCCTCCTGGATTTCTAAGGCCATTTCTTTTTGTTATTCCTTTCATGGTAAACAGCTTTCCACTTCAGTTCAAGCTCATTTTATGAAAGCAGTAGCCTCTTCCAGAGCTTTCTTCAGGGATCTGACTACTAGATCCATCCTAGAAGCTCCTACTTGGTTATCTGTCCACACCTTTACCAAACATTTTAAGTTGAATGTCATTTCCAGAGCCAGTGCAGGGTTTGCCAGGGCTATCCTTCATGGGTGTGTAGAGGGTTGATCTGAGCCTTCCTCTGCCAATCCTTTACCATAGCTTTGGTAATCTCCCACATGTAATAGATACTGCAACAGTGAAAGGGTAAAACATAGTACAGTTATGTAAAATCTTACCATAATAATAGATGTTCTACTTTCCACTGTTGCAGTATTCAGTCCCTCTCTCCTGCACCCCTTTCTCCCCTTTTTCTATTGGGCACACTCTGCTGACCAAGGAGTCTTTGTCTTTATTGCCCTATTTCTTTTCTACCTCTTCTTCTTCCTCCCTCCTGGAAGCACTTGCCCTTCTTTATCCCGGGGTTGCTCTAGTTCTCCTAGGGCACTTCTTTTCTGAGTGTTGAGCATGCATACATCACCTTTATGTTGTATTCCTGTGGGGACCGCATACAGCTGATGTACGATGCTGTGAAAATGTAAAGGCTTTGGTATACTGGCCAGATGTTGGGCTATCCTTGGCAGAAGATTCCACATGTAATAGATACTGTAAGAGTGGAAAGTAGGACATCTACTGCTATGCTAAGATCTTCCACAACTGTACTTTCATTTACAATAGCTTCAGCCCTGACAATGACACAACACGTAACTTCATGAAAGAGATATTCTATGCACAGAGTTAGCAGACCCAACCAGATTTTTGTTAAATTCTATTCACTGAGGAGCTTTTCTCCCCTGGTCTCTGCTGAAAATTAGCCAAAAGCTCAGTCAGACTAACCCGGTTAACAAATGTAAAATAAATAAAAATAAATGAAGGTAACCAGTGATGTCCCCCCACCCAGGCCTCAGTATTGGGATCCCCCTATTTGCCATTAACTTTTCTGATCTACAGACCAGAAACCAGGGCTTCTGGCGAGTTAAGGTTAGAAAAGACTGCAGGCTAAGAGTTATTGTAAATCTCAACCCTCTGATACTTCCAAGCATTCTTAAAATGGGCTCAAATTAAATGCAAAAAAGTACTATATAATCACACTTGGTAAGCAACCCTCCCTTAAGCATGCAGCAGAGATAATACCCTACAAAATGAAAATGTAGTTAAGAACTTTGGAGCATGGGTTGATAACTCCCTCTCTTTTGATCACCATGTGACAGCAGAAAATCCTTCTGCTCAGTGTAGGTAATTGCTAAAGGAATATTATCCAGACTTAAAGAAGTCACTGCTCCTTCATATTTAGCAATAATTAGGCTAATTACTGAGTACAACATTCCCTTTGGCACTAACCTCAATAAACATATCAAATAACTAGAAGGACCCCAAAGGTTTCTGTCTAAAAAGATCATGGGCTTATGGACCCTGTGCTACCAAGAGAGGGTGGAAACACTGTCTCTTTATTCAGAATCCTAAAGACTCTTGAGTGAGATCTATGCGTTGCCTTTGGCACCATTAGAGACCCAGATGTCCTGGATCTTCTGCATATCTGCATGTCTAATAATTCCACAAACAGTATATGTAGGCCATAAATCTCCAGTAGACAAATAAAACATGAAGGACAGACAGATTCATCATTAAGTACCTCCCCCACCTCTAGAACAGACTGTCCCTGAAGGTTAAATGAAACCTGGATGACTGGATGGGTACCCATAAATTTACCCTGGGACTGGCTGTGTTTAACCTCCTGCAGAAAGGGGAGCACAGCCTTAGGGCAGATAATGACAAGAAGTAAATTGTCACAAGACTCAATTGCTGTGAAATCCTGTGAATCCCATGACCTATCATTCGATATGTCATCGACTTCAGACTCTCTTTTGAATGCTTTATCAATACAATCATTTCAGCTTACTGCTTACAGTCTACATTTCAGCAACATTTTTTTCTACCTTTGTGGCATCAGCAGATTCAATCATGTTCCAGCTTTCATCACGGATAGCAGCTTCCTTCTTTCCATTTGCCATGCAATCAATTAATGCTTCTGGTATTTTGGTAGCTTTTAATCCCAAGTATTTACTTTTTTCAGTCATTTGTCCTTTTTGGTCATGTATAACCAACAAACTAGTCCTTTGCAGCATTTGTGTGAACTTCTAATAAAACAAATAAATACCAGCTTATAGTCAGTCTACTCTAACTTGTTACAGGATTGATCACAGGGACCATCTGTTCAGAAGGCAGTATTGTGTGGTGAAGACAGTATATTTTGCTGTGCCTGCCATCTGTACATCTCATCTATAATCTTACAGAACACTCGCACGCAATCATGATCTTAACAGCTCCAGGGTGCATCATACAAAGGAAAATCAATGAATCCCCAACAGCGAGTAATCCACAGAAACCCAAAAATCAACAAAAAAAAAGAAAGTGGATGTTCAGGCAGAAGGAAGACATTCAAAAGTTGAGAGACCACACTGTTTTAATAGTAAGTAAGCGCTTTCCCAGCGATCCACGCTGCTTCATTAGACAATAAATTAAAACAAACAGTCATTACTTAAACATTATACAAAAAACATTTATCCAACCATTTTAAAAACCTTCTCATCACAATAAAAAAGATCAGTCCCCTCTGCAATTAAAGCTGTATCACAAACAACCTAAAGAAGTAACTAAAAAAGGCAATCCCCTTTACTTACATTTAAAGCAATACTGCTGAGATACAGCTATAACACTTACTTCATTTCAATTTCCTTGACTTTCGCACAGGTTTTAACAGGACATGGTCATTCAACCCTAAGCTCTTATGTGCCCTAAGCCTCAGGATCCATTGTAATTCTTCATTTTCAGTCATATTAACCAAGTCACCCCTCCTTGGATGCTCAAAAACCACATGCAAAACTTGAAATAGAAATGCGTGTTCCTTGCCAGCTTGCATAGTGTACTTAGCTAGGGCACTGTAGTCATAGCCCTTTCTGGTACAATACATATGGTCCCTAATCCTCTCCCTGAGGCGTCGATTGGTTTTCCCCACATAAAATTTAAAACAGATTTTACAGTGGGCCACAAACACGACATTTTTGGTGTTACAATTGGCAGCTGACTTAAGTTGCCATAAATAACCTGATTCAGGATGATTAAAATATCCAGATTCATCAATGAACTCACAGAAGGCATAAGCCTTACACCTCTGGGTACCCAAAGGGTATTCAATAGGGGTGTCATAGAATCTTGGCTAGCATAACTGTTGTTTCAATATTTTCTTGTTCTTATAGACAAACCTTGGTCCTCTACCTGCTGGCTCACTCATTCTTGCATCTCTCTGGAGAATATGCCAGTTGCTTCGAATCACAGCCCTAACTATGCCTACATCCAATGTATATGACAAAATAACAGGTATTCTCTGAGTATTCACTGTATTATGCCTGCCTTCCCTGTGGAAATTGGAAAAATACAGCTTGGCCCTCCCTTCTCTCTCTCAGACTACTGCTTGATATACCCGATCAATTTGAGCCTGGCTATAACCCCTCTCAATAAATTCATCTTTCAGGCTATGTAAGCCTTTCTCAAAGTCGGCATATTTACAGGATAGACGTGAGATCCTCATCGCCTGTCCTTTCACAATGTTACTAAAGACATGTTGAAGGAGCATACTTCCCATATGTAAATATGCTGGCCAATGACATTCCTTTCTATGCATCATTGTGGAGAGCCCTGCATCTTTCTTTATCACAGCGACATCCCAAAAGTCAATTTTGACCCTTGACTTGCTCATGGTGAATTTCTAGAATTCACTACTGGTGTTTAGATGTTGAAAAAATGCCTCACGGCTCTCCTCATCACCCCTCCAACCAATAAACAGATCGACAGAAAAATGCATACATCTTTTGGAGATGGCAGAGGTTGAGAGACTTTATGTTGTGTGTATGCTTTAGTTTGTCTAGGCATGCAGTATGCATAGAACTCGGTGCAGTGAGGAATAAACAAGAATGTGCTTATTGTGCAAATGGAACAAAACCCCTGTACTTCTAACGGCTTCTTAAATCAATAAATCTAACAGTCTGGGAAGCTTCCGATTAAATATGTCACATCTGTTCTTCTTTCTTATAAATATTGTAGTATATTTTATGAACATGTATGTTTTAACGGAATCATTTTCAGAGTGAGACTTTTCTTTTCACATTTTTAATGTTCGTTCATGTTGGAGTTCCCTTATTTCAGGTACGCCATTTGCAACTCTGGTTGTATTCTACAACTGAAAACTGCCAAATGGAGAACTGTTCATTGCATCCTTTACTCTTAGTGTTGAATTCTGTGTCGAGAGCCACATGAAATGCTCCACATTTAATTTTAGCTGACTGTTAGTCTGAGTTCTGTTTATAAAGTAGTTTTTAACAGCACAGTGCCCTCTCTCATGGGCTTACTTAGTAATACCTAAACTTCTGCTTCAATTTCAACCCTTCTGCTGAGAATAGACACCATATGTATTATATTCAGAATGCAAAGTGCATTACACTGTTCCTGCAAGGTGTTTTTCCTTTTTTTTTCATTTACGTAGTTATCTGAACTTGTTAACCATGGTCATTGCATTGATCACACAGACTGATTTCAGAAACTATCCCAATGCCAAGCACTGAACATGATACTTTTTACTCAAAGATCACATAATTTGAAATAATCCAACATGAACTGTAAATCACATACAAAAGAATATACAATGGATGCCACAGAATATAAAGGTTACACGTTAAAGAGGTGTCATTTATATTAAGTACTGCTTGAGCATTTTTATTTGTTGTTCTTAGAACCTTTTGTTAGTGGCTTGCCAGCAAACTGGAACAGAGGAGTTAGAAAAGCCAACATATTAAGTAAAGGAAGTGCAACTTTACCTACATTTTTCCATTTCACATTGTATTTGCATCTAGAGATTAGAGACTACGGAAAAACTGTTGCTGATTTGCTTATTCTAAGAAAAATTACCATATGGGTTTTATTCTGGACCAAGATATAAATGCTTGAAGACACATGCGCTTTACATGCAAAGCTTCAAATTTTGATTTCATAGCAGATATATAAACAACATAAGATGCATGACGCACACTGTCCGATGCACCATTCAGTATACTTCTGGTAAAGAGACGGAAATCATAATTCTGATCTCCTGAATCCAAAGTAATTTAATCTGACACAATTAGTATCTTGTGTCTATTTAAAATGCTCACTTTATCTGCACAGTATAGAACAGGATTCCAGTTCCTGCAAACCTTATACCCTTAGCTGGCTAAAACCAAACATGGGATGCAGGTCATCAGGACAGACACAATTATTCTCTATGAGTTACATGATAGCCTTGTCATCAGGCTCTTACTGTTGAAAATTAACATAGTGAAATTCAACAACCTGACAAAAGTGTTTGTGATCAAGGTGGAGGGCTGTGCCCCATATATTGTACACTTAAAACTATCCCTTATGTTGCTAAATGGTATAAGTCATTAATTCAGGCTTTACTTTCTAAACGGAGTCACTGTTTCTTTTTGCTCTTTTACATGCAGGTAAGTGTTTTGCCCCCCCCCCCCCCCAAATCAATTCCATTCTTTTTCTCCTCACGGTATGAATGAGATGTCACATTATCCAGTCTTTTTACTTTCACAGCACAGATTCTGCAGAAATGGTTAAAAGGTGTGCAGTGGTCTCCCTAGCCAATAACCACACCTTCTGCAAGAAGAGTGAACTAAAATGGCACAATCATGGCTGCAGTTTCCATCTTTGATTTTCATCATTAGCTCCCTATCAGAAATACAAGGCACACTAACGCATGTCCTTGCACTAAAAAAATAAGCTGAGATACAAATTGTGAACTTTCTATTACACCTTTCAAGCCTTTTGCAGGGGGGTTCACCCACTGCACCCAAAGACTAGAGGGCTACAATCAGCACATCTCTGCTACTCTTATATACTACCTCTGAGATCTCTGTACCTTAAAGAAAGGGGAATACTCGAGATGCTTAGACTTTTGACTTGGCTTAAGTCCCTTTCATTTATGCTTAGTTCCGAGGATCACAATTACAGTCAATGCCCTTTCAACATGTACCCCTCATTTTCTTATGGCTCTCTGTTTAATAGCCTAATAACTGAGATGCTGCAAGTTCACTCTCAAAGTTAATTGATATTATGCAAGAACCATGAAAACTTCATTACTATCACACATTCTCATTATTCTTATTAAACATTATTATTACATTCATTATTAAACATGTAAGTACTGTTTACCACTGTTATACTGATTTATCTGCTTAGGTGTTTCTGAAGTTTTGCAGCAGTGTACATTACACAATTTCTGAAAGACAACACTGATAAATCTCTTCCAGAATACTGTTAACAGATGCTGCAATCCATTTCCTTGTCTCTTTAAAGGAACAACGTCACATTTTTGTCATGTCTTCCTGAGGACATCAATGCTACAGCAGAACAGAGTCTAAGGTATTTAATATGTTTATGAGTACACATGATCAGAAAATGAGCTCTGTATGACTGCTAAAATGGGTGCCAGTGCACAAAGCATGGATTATAAAAAATGAAGGTTTGAAGTGACTGTGAATGACCATCTCACATAGGTGCTGAAAGAAGGTTATGAACAGCAGATGACCCCTCAGTCTTTTATCTCAAGGTCGACAGCTACTGATAACCCCAGCTGACCCATACAGCAATGACGGCTAATATGATCACAGCTCTTTTACCCAGAAGTTGGCACTGTACCTCCAGAGACAGTTTGGTTAATCCAAGTTGTGGTGAGTTATTTTTAATCACATAAGATATAGCATTCAGATAACTTATCTGTGAAATAAAGAGTACTCAAGTTTTTTATGGTCCTCATAACAGTATATGATTAGTCTGACCTCTGATACCAAACTCTCATCAATAAATACAACTCCAGGGTATACATAAAAGCAAACATTCAGGTATTTGTATACATATATGTATGAGAAGCCACAGAGACTGTAAATTTAAAAGGTGGGTACAAAATATGTTGAATGTACACCTAAAATAAATCTTCCCAAAATGCACAATAAAAATTGCACAATTTTATGAGTACTTTTATGCATACTGATTTGTGCACTGAACTGTTAATTTAACATACCCCAACTTGTAAGGCTGACAACACCCTAGATGTGCAGTAGTATCTATTAAATTCACATAATGGCATGTATTACTGCTTACATATGTTTATATGCACATATACCATTACATGTCTTACTACTTAATTGAAACCCTTCATAGCACTCCTCCCCATCCTTTCCTTAAAAGTGATTTCTCAGATCCCGTAAGATTACCTTGTTACAACCCTTAATAAATACATCAGTGATATTAATTTTATTCCTAGTGTTCATCCCTACAACTTAACAACAGGGGGTAAAGTGATAAGGGAGGAAATAAGCAGTTTTTAAACATATTACGAGTCTTTAGATATCTTAAAAAGATGGAACATTATAGCAGTACTTGCCCACTTTGGAAACTTAGTAATCCCAACTGGCCAACTTTAATCCCAAAAGAATTTGATGTTGGCATAAAACATGCAGTAATCAGAAAGGGAAGAGAAAAAGTGGGACATGACTGAAATAAAAAGTGAAAGAGAATCTACTTGTTTCTAAATTAACAAATGTATCTGCTATATTATTTTTCTGATTGGGTAGATGTGAGAGCAGAAGCATCCCAGGGATCACTGCTTAGACTGCCCCTTCTCAGTGTTTTTTCCACATTACCCACATCTGCTAACTGTTGGATACTGATGTCTGGCAGTTAGCACAAAGGATTAAGGCTTTGAACAGTTAATAAGCTGATTCATATCGTCCAGGGTATAAGGTTTGAGTCCCACTACCTCTACTTGCCTGCTGTGTGACTCTCAGCATGCATTTAACCAGACAGTGCTTCTGGGTCACCTCTGAAGTGAGGCACTTGTTTCCAGAATGCTTATGAAGTTAATAAATAAAACAAAAAATGAATAGAAATGACACCAAAGTAGGTATTTCACATCTTCTTATGATGTGAAACTCCTAGTCATTTACTCAGAAATGAACTCTTGAGTCAAGGCAGTGTGTCTAAACATTATGTTAAAAATGCCAAGAATGTTAACTGGTAACAGCAGAGTAGACTAGAGAGTCCATTGATGTTGAATAATAACACCATCCCACATAGCAGTGTTATAAAAGACTTGAGTATTATGATAAAACAGCAAACTGTCTTTTAAAGACAATGCTCATTATGTTCATAATGGGACCCTGAAGCAGACAGGACTGGTGCTTAAGATCAACATTAGAATGGACTTTTCAGTAGTAACACCATTACACAAGGCCATCAAATTACACTCCTGAAATATAACTTTTATTTACAGATATAACATTCTGTGGAGGTTAATATCATAGAATTAGCACAAACAACTTTTACAAAGAAGTTGATCTACGTTTCTAGGGTGATGACATTGGACCTTTTGTAGCATAAGAGGGAGGTTAATTCTGGAGTTCAAGGCATACCACTATCAATACTTAGACAGTATGGTCACAGTTGTTTTACTTACTTTTTGTATCATGTCATGTGGTGAATCCAACCGGATAAAACATTCCTATCCCATCAATGGAACCATACCTCACCCATGAAAAATTCAACTGCTTCATAAAAATTCAGTTTTCCTATGCTGATGTCACGTTAAGGTGATCTCTGCCCTCACTAACATCAGTGAAGAGAAAGCAGTGGTATACAGTACAAACTTTAATGGGTGTACCACTGCACATGCACAGTCACGTCCATTAAAGTCTGTACATACTTTCCCATGCTATACCTACACAGATATCATATAGAGAAAAAGTAAAATTATGTGTGCATGTTTTAATAAAAAGTTAAGCTTACACAGCTTTTTATCAAAAAATACCACACCTCAAATAGGTTTCAAAACGCAGGAAAGGCATGGTGGCATTTCAGCAGTCAAGTGTTGTGATGTTGTGTGGATGACTGCTCACTTTAAATACTATGCTGGGCCTAGACATGTTTACAAACCAAATGCACTACAACATTCCAATTTATATTACAACATTCCCTTAAGGTACAGAAGAAGAGAAATAAGTGTATTATCCAGGATGGAACAAGGTTCCAAGATGACAAGGTGTTTCACTAATCTTGATTTGTTTTAAATACCTTTCTTAACTTCACACATTAAACAATGACATATGTAAAAATACAATTACAGAAAAAAATAACAATGTTCAACATTTTTTGTTAACTTCATGCATGTTTTCTTTTTTGACAACTGTCATTTACTCCATCATTAAACAAATTTTGTCCTCCTTGAACATTATTCTGCATGTACTGTTGCCATGGATGCCATTTATTTCTATACAATGTGCTCCTTTTTAAAGATACTACCTCCATTTTTTATCTCCCTTGCAATATTCAAGCACTTTATTTATGGTTGGTTTATATTCTGATTTCTATTTTTCAGTAATTACTGTTTTGGCAGTCAATAGCATTAAACATAAAGTCCTTACTAAGTCTAATTCAGATCTCATATACCGTCTCAAAAGAATCACTTCCTTAGTCACAATCATTTGCTCCTCTTTCATGCAAAAATCCTAAACCCTCCAGATTCTACTGTATACTTATTTTTGTTTGTTTCTTTGCATTTATTTATTTCATATTTTAACTGGGTAAGTGGATTGGTCAACAGACCTTTTTCAGCCATGACCCAGACACCATGGTGCAAGACACAGAAAATTATGCACAGAATACAGAATGTGCACAGTTGTACATAGTACTGTTGCAAAGCAGAATCAATACATGCATATGCTACTTTTGAATATAAAATGCAAGTGCTATTATTTCTAGTATATACAATTAAGGTAGTTCTTCAACCAGTGGTCATCTGTTAAAAGTATGTCTTCACAAAAAAGATGCGACTACTACTTGGGACAGGACACTTGAAATATGAATAAATGAAAGAAAATATGAATGCTATATCTTGGTGTCTGTAACCTTAGATGGCCTTGTGGCCTGAATAAAGGAATTGTAAATGTATGAACATAGGTTAACAAAGAACAAATAGTAAATATAGAAACTCACTGTCATCCTATATCCATGCAGCAAATCTTGTGATCTTTTAGGGAAGAACAGGTGATCTTTATGCATGACTGACCCAGGAGTTATGCAATATTAAACTCCTACATTGTTTGTGCATTCCAACATTTCACTTGTTGAATCATAACACATAACTTGCTATAACATTATATGCCCTCTAATTTGTATTTACAGCAATAATTCAGAAAAGTAAAACCCAACAGACCACAAGAGTTGTGGCTCGGTGGCAAGATCTGTGTCCCTTGGCTCTGGTATCTGGGCTTGGGTTCAGTCTCAAACTGCTTACTGCCTATGTGGAGTGTGTATGTTCTCTCGGGCCACTGCTGGCCTCCACCACAAAAAATGCTGCAGCAAAAGGAAACCAGTTAGCATGGGAAGAACAGTTACCATGCAGGCCTGTGACTATGGGCTCTTAAGAAAAATGCTGCAGCAAAAGGAAACCAGTTAGCATGGGAAGAACAGTTACCATGCAGGCCTGTGACTATGGGCTCTTAAGAAGATGCTTCCTGTACCCCACGGTTTATTAAACATGGATAACTAGATAGCTACTCTTAATTTTACTCCAGGACTGACCAGCTTTGACTTACTGAGGATAGGAGTACATTATGAGGATGAGTACTGGTAAGGTGTAAATTATCTTGTTTCTCAATTAATCATTTACCTTGCCTTGTATTTCCATGACCATATAAAAATAAAAAAAATATGTGCTTCAATTTGTAATAATCTCAGCATATGGGACCAGTAAACATCACACTACGTCTTTGTGGGTACAGAAAACAGATCAATCACTGAAGCAGAATGAAGAACGACAGGTGACACCCCCCCCCCAAAAAAAAAAAAAAACAGTTCATTTCTCTGTGTGCTTCATGTTGTTACACTTACAGATGAGTAGCCGTAAGTTACTTCTAGTAGCCTTTGAATGTGCACTGTTAAGGCTTGTTATATATCATGTTAGCTTAGACACCATAATGCATTTCTCAAGGAATGCAGAAAGAATTTTTTTTATCTACACAGTGTCATACTGAGAAGAGTCCAGGAGGGAGATGTTAAGAGCAAAAGTCACAGTTCTGTCAAGTATACAGAAGTAGAGGACAAAGGTTTCAGGTGCAACAGAAGCTGCCTACTTAGGACCTAGTTTTGAATACTCTTCCAATGAGTCAACCAATATTAAATTCTAACAGCTATTAGGTAAGCAGTCTCTCTTCAAAAAGGAATGATAGGCAGACATCCCCAATGCTGCGAGGATAGTCTTCATTAACAAAATAAGGCATAAACCACAAGCTTTCATAAATAAACAAATGAAAGCCCTTTATTTGTAAAAAGATCTGATTATATATACAAGGTAGTACTGTAGTTGTACAGGGAAGAACAGATTGTTTTATGTATGGATAGACATGCACTGAGTATAGAAAGAAAAACTCTTAACTGTATATGTTACTTTCAGTTACTTATTATAGCTGACTGAAGTCTTAGCATAAAAAATCCAAGTTTGCATCCCAGAAACTTTTTTCACAAGTTAGGAATTTCATAAATCCAAACAACATTCCTATACAAACAGAAAGAAAATGTCAACAGTATACTCCAAACAGGTTAGAAAGATGTCTAAAACCAAATAACTGTCTCAGACAAAGAAAGAACAGGACAGCAGTATCTCTTGCTCTGTGCACTCCATCACAGTTATGGAGAGATTTCAGACTCAAACAGAGCCTGTATTTCCTTTTTTCTCTTTAAAACAAGCTGCAGAATGTACTGATGATTCCAATGCATGCTGAGGGAATTTAGGCTGTCAAGTAACAGTAAGGAGGGCTACAGTAAGCAATTCTACAATATAAAAAGAAAACAGTTACAAATGCTGCATGTCTAACAAAAATTACAACTATTTAAAATGTTTAACTCCAAGAAAATATATATCATCTAACATGCAACAAATCTGGGGATGGCAAAATTCCGGAGCCATCTGAGAGACAATTTTAGCTGCTGTGTTAGATGAATGACTGAGCAGCTTGGATAAAAGGCTTTGGTAGTTTACAAGATTCCAAGAAAGTGATTTATGGCTGCCAGATGCCTGAAGAATTATGACAATCACTTCAATAACCATGGAAGACAGGTACTAATTAGATTCTTAATGTAATCACTTAATTCACTGTTTGACAGCATTACTTACTTTTCCAAGACCACCACAATGCCCAAAATGTATTTATTTTTATTAAGCATCTAGATTTCCTAGATCATTAGCTTTTACGTTATGTAAATATGTTGACCAAATATAAAATTTAAATTGCACATTCTCACTTTACACTTACCTTATCCACCATGGAACATAAACTGTTGTTAAGCATTTTCCTAAGTATCATTCTTGAAATGTGTCCCATTGTAAATAAAAACCCTTTATAATGTATTTCCTACAGAGCTCTCATGTCAGCTTTCAAAGAACTTTATCCCTTGGTTTTACATCAGTGTGCTGACAGATTGGTGATATATCCATACACTCTAACAAATTCATTATGCATATTCACAGGGCCACATTCGTTAAAAGACTATGGCTGCATTCCCATGTTATCTCTCTTGTGACATCATCAAGGGATACAGCAGAATTGTGTAGGTGTGTCCTTTAAGCTTCTTATTAAGAAATTCCCTGCATAAAATATAAAATATGAATGGTAGGGGAAATGAACCACTGTACTTAAGTTACAACATGCCACCATGCACATATAACTTATGACCAAACATTAAGATCTAGGCATACTTTTACTAGCCTACAGATTATGTGAACATGATGGTTTCTCAGCTAAACTATTTATACTATTGAAAAGTTTCTCCTTTTTGAGTGTTTATAAATATGTTAACACATTCCATTACAAACACTGCCATTATTTCTGACCCACCCATTAGTTTTTAAATATCTGTTGCTATTATGAAAATATAACTGTACTACCATTATTACAAACATGACATTGTTACATTATCACTTTTAGGCTTCTTATAATAATTCACATTTTATGTACTTGTTTTATATGTAGCTTCACTTCTCCAACCTCTGCTGAAAGTAGGTCAAGCAAAAATGTCCTCCTATGCCAGATATCAAAATTAATACATAAATCTGAGGAAAGATTTAATGAAGCTTTTTAGGGGAGGGGACCTTAAAGAGTGGAGGAAAAGTATTAGACCCACAGGAACTCTCAGAGGACAGACTGGGTATGAGACTAGTGAGGAAAAGTTGTCAGATCTATTCACAGCTCAGATTTTGGGAGAAAATGATGAAAAATGGGAACATTTTAGGCTGGGATGAAATAAATTTAAAACTAGCACTACTGCAAGTATAGCAATGCAGTTATCATGCTTTAAAGAGTGAAATCCAGAATACCTGTTGGGCGAAGGTAGACAAAGACAGTATCACAGTTGTCATAAGTCAGACAATAGACATTAGGCAGGACAAGCAAATGATGCAGAGGCAAATATCTTATTCATACCAAAGGCTAAAAGAGGAGGATAGTCAAGAAATGCAAGCATTAAAGAGAGATTGGGAAGAAATTTTAAACACTGAGTTGTCTGATCAATAATGGAAGAAGGTATGTATTTTACCTGGGAAAGGTTTAAGATTATGCAAATTCCATATTTCAGCAAGGATATGCCTACCCAAATATTTTTTGCACCAATTAGATAGGCAAGGATGTTTCCTGCACAGTCAAAGTACTGTTAGAGATACCAAGCAAATAATGTAGGGGATTGGAACCATGTCTTTTGGACAGGTGAGGTCTAGGGCAGTTAAAGGAAACATTAGAATCTATAGTAAGGAGGATCACCAGGGACATACTGAATATGAAATTAGGAAATTGTATGTTAGGGTAGTGGCAAAATGCAGAACTGTCCATGCCGCAAAAAGAAATATTAGCAATCATTATTTTAGCAGTAAAGTAACAGATAATGAAAAAATGGAAAAAACATGAGAACTTAGTGGGAGGGGCTCTTTGGTAGGTACTGTATACAATGTAGATGCTTAGAAACATCTTTCCACGTTTATTTTATTTTAGCTTGCCAAGATAAATTAGCATATTTCAAAAGCTATATACTCTGATGTGCTAGAAATGGCAATATGTTTGGCAGTTTAGCAAACAGGGTTAAGACAATGAACTGATGGAGTGCTTCATTATGTAGTCCTGGGTTGAAATCTTCAGTCTCCATTTTGCAAGCAGTACAATTCAGCAAGTCGCTTAATTAGACAGTGCTCCTGAGTCACCCCTGATAACAGTTACTTGTGTCTAGTGGGTCTACACAGTCAATAAATGAATACACTTTAAAACACCTGGTCCCACAGAAATTTAATCAAAAGTAGCATCACCTTTACATTTTGTAACAAATGACTAGAACTTTTTTGTGCAGTTCTGATATAAACGATCTACCTTACTACAGATTTTTTTTAAAAACATATCCACATTTGCAGTATATTTTGGGACAGCCTATGCAAGTAGCACTGTGTGCATACCAGTACAATCCTTGTACTCACAGTTCACTGGAATGCACATTTGCTGATCTACTGTGCATTTGCCACAATCCAGCTTTGCACTACTTATCCAGTAATGTGACATATTATCATTCCACTGTACCAACACCGCAATATTTCTCCACTTAAGTTACATCCCCAGTCAACAGTAACTAAATTGATACTTACCTCAGAATTTCATTTCTCTCTCCATGATCAATTACCTCTTTGGCATAGCTAGACTAGAAACCCTCAGAAATAAAGGATACAAATGCCCACTCCATACCTCTCAACCACCCAGAACTTCACAGAATGCACAGATATTTGTTTAACATTTCTGGTCTGTTCTTCATAAAATTTGGATTTTCTGACAAATCATTGAAGACTGAAGTCATAACATCCGAGTTTCAGAATTCATACTCCTTAGAAAATGCACACAAATGCAAACTCTTCTGCAAAATAAATAGGATATGCTGAAGGAACAGGTATGTGTCTCAGAGATTACCCCTTTGCTGGAACAGGCTTCCTATCCATGTGAAGAAGAGTTCTTCCTTAATCCAATTCAAGTGTAACTTTGGCCAGTGGGTGGGGAATCAGACATTCATCCCTAGCCTAGTACCTATGACTCTAGTAGACAGAGACAGTCTTTAAATGCTTGGTCACCCATGCCTAAGCCTACATAAACTCATTAAAATAACCTTAGGGTATCAAAGCTTGTGAAACAAATTTAAAAAACATGGCTTGGCTTAAAAAGGCCCCCAAGATTCATTAGCCTACTAATTGCCTATGAACCTATTCTAGCAGCTTTCCAAGTTTATAAGAGCAACATTTAAACAGTGTCCCTGATTTTGGGCCATTTCCCTTTCATTATTTATAGCTTTGTTTGGAAGGTTTACAGTAAGCTGTTGACAGGTTTGCCCCCCCCCAAAAAAATGAGCATGGAGTAAATGGACCATTTGTTAATCACTAGCAGCAGACCCTGTTGACAAGTCGCACTTCCCCTACACTGTAGTCCTCTCAAACCTTTTTAACAATTAATGCAGTGAGAGGTCCACAAATGATCCAGATAACTAGTGTCTTCTTTAGGGAAACAACTCTGGTGTGTTTTCACTGACCATTGCCTATGAAAGGACACCAAAACACAGCTATACCCATCTTTAGATAAATAACCAGGAGTGGTAGTACAAAAAGTACCGCTGGCAAATCCTCCGCAGAAAGTAGGAAGACCACTATAATAAGCCATGTTCTCACTGAGGTAAATATCTTTAGACGTTTTCAGACTGGAATAGACAACTAGTTCAGCTGTTTAACTGTAGACCCTCAAACAGATTTCACACTACCATCTCAGTCACTGTCACACATCCTGCAGTGGTCAAAGGACATTTTATAAAGATGAAATGAAAGCATACATCAAGACAAACCAAAATGGACATACTACATGCAAACAGCTGTGAGACACAAGACATAAAATGATTTCAGGACCACATCAACCCAAGACATAAAATGATTTCAGGACCACATCAACCTTCATCATGGAGTAAGTGCTTTAAGGAGAAAAGCCTTGTCTTTGAAAATGAGTAGAAAAACTGTAAGAGGGAAAGGGATATAAATGCCCAATCAAATGACAGCTAGGCAGCTCTTCCATGGGTAAGCACCAACAGTGTTTGTAGATGAAGCACAGCTGTAGGACCAGGACTACATTACAGAGACACCACAAGGTGTGCTGGTGAACCAAGGTTGAGATCATTCATGAAGTGAGGGCAATCATCAGTTGTCAGGAAGAAAATAAAAAGCTGCCTGAACTTTTAGGCCTATCATGATTGGCTGGCAATTCAGGACAAAATATTAATGCTAACAGGATTCAGCATACTCTTCATTCCTTCACTTTCCATTTGTCTACTGTGTGATTCTGAGCAATTCAATTAAATACCATGAAAAATTTTCTTTTTTAAATGTAATTAACCCATCTCCACCTTACCTAACCTCTGCAGTCAGCTCTTCACTGATTGTTCTTGGGATCCTCTTCCTTCAATGGCTCTATCCCACTCCATTCGCCCTGCGGGCTCACTCCACTCCCCTACCCTGCCCCCAATTCTCACCCACCCCCAGTGCTCCTACATTTATACACCCTAACCACACCCCAATCCTAACAACCAATCATAGGTCCCAAGTCCTTAAAGTGTGGAACCAACTTCAAGTCTTATCTTTGTAAACCACCTAACTTAACCCTTTATCTTTACCCTATATATAACACTGCCACAATGTGATTCATAACAACCTCTCCACACCTGAAGATCCTACTTCTATTTTCTCTCATACCTATTATATCTATACCTTATCTACTTACATTTTATGAACATCTTAACTGCCTAAACCTTTATTACCCCACAAAGCAAACCTCCACTCCTCCATTAGCAGTCTCTCAAAGCCATACAAACATACCCTGCACAACAACCTACCTACCAACAAAATATCATAGACTGACCCACATCAGATACTATAGCCCAAAAGCTAGGAAATTCCAGTACCTAACATGTAAACTTCTAACACTTACACTTAGAACACAATTCCACTCCTTAATAGAAGGAGATATACATCCCAATCCCGGCCCAAATTCTATCAAGACCACAGAGCCCCATACCACAACCCCCATTAACACTCAATTCCTTACCAGACCTCCCAACTCACTCTTGATAGCCCATCTTAACACCAGGAGCATAAATAATAAAGTTGCCCACCTACATGCTCTCATGGATGTACATTCACTTGATATCCTGTGTCTCACTGAAACATGGCTCAAGCCGTCTATACAAGACAATGAAGTTATTCCACCTGGGTACAGTATCTACAGTATCATAAAGCTAAGAAGGGTGGTGGAGTAGCTATACTATACAAATCTGGATTACAGGTGACCTCTGTAGAGTCTAAACCCCCTCTAACTTGTAATGCAGAAATCCTTAGCTCCAAGATTAAACTCAATAAATGTAAATCCATCTATATTATTGCCGTCTACCTTCCCCCAGGGAATAACACTAATACACTAGAAGATATCCTCCATTGGCTTTCCACCAACTATCCGCAAGAAACAATAGTACTCAGTGACTTTAATATAAACTGGCAAAGCTGTACTACTGAACAGCCTTCTACTCATATTAACCTACATGGTTTTACTCAAACCATTACCTCCCTCACATGGACCAACAAACCCAATAACAATGAAAGTACCTTAGATTGGATTCTCATAAAGAGCCATCACCATACTTACAAAGTAGGGACCCTCCCTGAAGATATAAGTGACCACTCACTCACCTTCATAATCAGATATAAGAGTGACACTCCAAGCCCAATCACCTATAGGACAATAAGGACCAACAAAAATTTTAATTCTGGCATCTTCCAAAATAAACTTAAGGCATGTGATTAGTCAGCCGTCAAACACCTACCTCTAGAGGAAGCAGTAAAATACTTTAATACTAAATTTTTAGGTATTCTAGACTACCATGTGCCAAAATGGACCATTAGAACTAGGATTAAACCTGCCCTCTGCCTCTCAAAAACAACCAAATAAAAAATGCTCCTCAGAAATAAAGTCTGGGCCACGTGGCGTACTACTAAAAGTCTGTAGGATCACTTAAAATGTAGGCAGCTAAGAAATGAAACAAAAAAAGCCATTCTGTCAGACAAAAGAAACTTTTACATTCAACTCCAACATACCCAGCAAAACAAATCACAAAAGTTCTGGGCAGGAATTAACACACGTTTACATTCAGGTCGTTCTGTCACACCCACCCCATTAGGCTCTGACCATGATAGTCCAAAGCAAATTGCCAATACCTTTAACAAGTTCTTTACTGACACCATTCAGTCTCTTGCCAGTCAACTAACTACTGACAGCTCATCTCTGACTTCCTCTACTGCTAGCATACCGCCATAATTTCAGCTTAAACCTGTCCCTACATCCCTTGTCTGTACCCTTACTCAGAAACTTAAACCTACCCACCCCGCAGCTGATCTACTACCTGCAGAATATCTGCAAAAGCCTTAGCCTACCCCATCTCCATCCTGATTAACAGAACTATGATGGAGGGAACTATCCCATCTATTTGGAAGATCTCACATATTATCCCCCTGCATAAAGGTGGTAACTCCAATGAATTATCAAACTATAGACCTATTGCTATATTATCTCCACTGGCAAAAATCATGGAGAAATGCATTCATAGACAACTATTAAACCACTTAATAGATAACTTATTAGCCAACTGCCAACATGGCTTTAGGCCATTTCACAGCACCACTACTGTCCTCATCCTTCTCTGACTGTGCTAACAAAAATCGCAATAACAACACTCTATCCTCAGCCCTCTTTATTGACCTCTCTAAAGCCTTCGATATGGTTAACCACCAACTTCTCATAAACATACTCAAAAACCTATCACTAGATGCACTGGCTATACAATGGTTTCAATCCTACTTAAACAATAGGCAGCAGGCTGTTCTGTGGGAGAACAACTTATCTACCCATCTCCCCATTGCGCTCGGTGTTCCCCAAGGCTCTATAATAGGACCTCTCCTATTTTCTATTTTTATCAATGCTCCATCAGACCTTCAGACCCTCACCCAAAATGTGTTTACCACAGTCGAGAAATGGCTTCTACACCGTTGCCTCATCTTGAGCCCCAAAAAAACAAAACTCCTACTATTCACTCCCACCCGTAGGGCCTCCCCACTCAACTTTACTGCTACATCAAACAACGGTACCATCATATCTCCTGACTCAACTACAAAACTACTAGGGGTACTAATTGATAATAACCTTAACTTTGATACTCACATTAACAGTACTAAAAAAACAGTCAACAAAAAAGTAGGCTCCCTCTATAGAATCAAATCTTTTCTGACCCCACTGGCAAGGGCTACTATTTCCTGCATCCACTTAATCTCTACCCTCCTCTACACCTCCCCTATATACACTAACCTGTCTAAAAACAACCTGAACAAGCTGGCTGTCTCCTACAATAATATTGCCAAATTTGCAACAGGTTCCACATTCTGAACCCATCACTGTATTAATTATGAACAACTAGGATGGCTAGAGTTTCCAAATTTACTACTATTTAACCAATTAACAGTTGCCCACAAAATCCTGTATCAGCCCACTAATACTCCAATTCTTACCAATCTTATCACCCCCTACAAAAACCTTAAGACCCTACGCTCATCTAATAAAATATTAGTACAAATAGGTAAAACCAACAATATGGTTGGTGACTCTTTGTTCTCTAATACCTTGGGCAAAATCTGGAACTCACTCCCCAGTGATCTGGCCCCCCCTTTTCTCAACAACACTATTTAAAAGCAAACTGAAAATATACCTTAAATTCCACTGGTTATGTCCCTGTGCAAACCCAGACTAATTACACCATTTATCGCAAGACACCTATCACTTCATCTGTATATACTAGTTGCTTTCTGAAAACCATAAAGAAAATGGGCTTTATATATTAATCCAATGTCTTTATCAATATCTCCCTATAACTAACCAAATGTTATAAATAATAAGTTTCTGTAAGCAGAAATGTTTTGAAGTGAAAATTACTGCTTATATATTTAATGTACCCACATCTGTAAAAACTGTCATGTAAAGAATTGCTTAAATATGTAATACATATTGTACCTGCATCTGTTGAAAACAGTCATTTTATATAAATTTTACTGTGTTTTTGAGGAACTTTTCTCCCCAGGCCTCTGCTGAAAATGGACATATATCCAACTGGACTAGCCTGGTCAACAAATGTAAAATAAATAAATAATAAAATAAATAAATATTTTTTAAACAAAAGAGTTCCTGCATACATCTACATGCATGTAAACTAGGGTTACCACCTGTTCCTGTTTTTGCAAGACCAGATACATAGCATAGGGTGGGGAAAAGGGAGGAACCTCTCCATCTGCAAGGTGTTAGGGGGTGCAATCGATACTACAATATTAGTATTCACTTCTGTACCAGCTTCAGTATTTCACATGTAGTATAACTCAAGAAGTAGAAGATTTTATTTTCTTCTGGCTTGTCAACTTAGAATTGGGGGTCACCAGATCAGGAAACTGCGCCAGCACAAGATGAGTTAAGGTGCAACTTTAAGCAGTACAGTTCCTGTTTGGGCAGTTGTCCTGTGAAAAAAAAAATATAGGGAAACAATGCTTAATAAATTTCCTGTAATGACTGCATAAAATATTTTTTGTATCTAAAACACCTTAATATTATATAAAACAAGATAAATAACTCACATTCTACAAGTGTGAGCTTTTACTTTGGCAGAAAAATGAGATTCAGTCCTCTGCAATGGTTATTGCCATAGTTTGTCCTGCAAAATCTTACATTTCTACAAAAAAAAGTCCCTCTTTTGGGCACTTGAAAATGCGGCCACGTTAATGCAAACACTTTTTATTTATAAAGGCATGCAGCCGGGAGACCACTGAGGAGTCCCAATTTTCAAAATGCCCCACAGCACTGTCTGGTTAAGTGACCTGATGAGAGCCACAATATGCAAATGGAATCTGGCAGACTCAAGCCCAAAACTACAAGAAGCATTTTACTCAAACTGCCAGACTAATGAGTATGTTTTTATAAAGAGTTATGACTGTGGAAGTGACACCCCGACCCCATGTGCAAAAATGGGAAAAGGGGTTGAGGACAGATGGATGGATGGATTCTAAAAATACTTTTAAAACTCTTGGTGACAGTGGAAGTCTTATTGAAATGCCTCCAGTATCCTGCATTAATTATAATATGCTGGCAAAATGTACTTTCATTGGGTGATCACTAATTAGGCTTAAGTGCATGGTCTACACAAATGTAAAACAATTAGCTAATTACGACCACTGTAAATTAGTAGTGTGGCAAAAAGTAATTACGCCACATTTTTTTTAATTTAACAGGCTGGTAATTACTTACTTTACAATTATTTAGACAATTACTATAGGTTCATAGGTTGGTACTAGGGTATCAGCCCTAGGGCCTATACAAGCCTAGCCATAACAATTCCTTGGCTATTTCTTCCCACACTATTTACTTCCCTGGACCCCTGTCTAGCAGGGCAACTGACGTGATCCCCAGGGTGAATTTCCTTTCTTCCATCCAATCGTCAAGGTTCCTTTTGAAGAGGGCCAAAGAGGCACTCTGCTTGACATGTATGGACAATCTATTCCAGAGTCTGGGGAGTCTCTGGGTCAGGAACCTATCCCTCCAGCATGTTTTGTTTATTGTGATGACAAGGTTTAGATCCCTGGAGGGTGTGGTTCTGAGGGATTGGGATTTCTTTAAGTGTAGCATGTCCAACAGCTCCGGGTTTGACATGGCCTTGTATGTTAAGCAGAGATCGCCACTGAGTAGACGATATGCGACAGAGTATAGCTGGAGTTTTTTAAGGCGGTCAGGGTAGGGCATCTGCTTTAGGCCTGTGATTCTTTTAGTGAAGTATTTCTGTGGCCTTTCCAGTTGTTGCAGATGTCTTGAGAGGTACATACCAAACGGGACGTTGTATTCTATAATGGGTCTACTGAGGGATGAGTACAGTGGGACAATGACCTCCTTTTTTCTGGATCAAAAGCCCTTAGTGATGAGGTGTGCCACATAGAAGGATTTCCTGACTGTTGTGGCGATGTGGTTATTGAAGGTGAGACCACAGTTCACCTGTATCCCTCAGTCTCTTATCACACTTTCGGTGTTTAGTGTACTGCCACCTATACGGTAATTCATGGGTACATGCTTTTTCCCAAAGGGGATAACTATACATTTCTTGGCATTGAGCTTGAGCCCATGGCTCTGGCACCAAGCATAATTAGCACTTACATGCGGCATACACATAATTAATGAAGGACAGTGGAACTAGTTTCAATAAGACTTCAGCATACGGTGGAAGTCTTAGTATTACTGTAAAAAGTAACTGTAAAAGAAAAAAATAAATTTTTAAATAAAAGAATGTTCACATGCAGGGAAATTAACATAAACAGTCTATTGTTCAAAGGGGAGTTTAAAAAAGACCACTTTCCCATGACATTTAACAAAGCAATACTCCCAGGATACCCAAGAAGATAGTTACTTGTGCCTACTAAGTTCACCCAAATGTGTTAAAGATAAATATATGCGAATGTGGTAGAGCACTTATTCCGATAAGCTTATCCTTCCCTTCCAGCTTCCTTGGTAGAGATGTAAACCACTGCTACACAAGATGCAGATTATGTTTGTCAAAAAGTCAACACTTGGATTCCATGCTAAAGTAAGTAAAGACAAAAGAGAATACAAAAATCAAATTAATGACTTAACTCCATCAAAGAAATGATCTAATGCATCTCCAATGAGACTCACACAAAGTTAAAAACAGTTTTCCTTATAACCTCACAGTAAACCACAGTATATTATGCAGATTGTTTTGCTACATGTTTGATTTATGTACTAACTTCTACAAAGTTAATGAAGAACTTGCTCCAATCACATCAAAACTAGAGCCTGGAACAACCCCTCTGAACAGACCATATGACACACAAGGTTTCAGCTGAACAGTCACTTGAAATACGAAGATGACAAGGTCATATTTTATCCCATTTACTTCATTTCAATGTCTTTATTTCTTCACAAAATCACAAAGTACTGAACTGAAGATATCAAATGTTCCTTCAACTGAAACTACCAAAGTTTGTTTAATTTACATCCTCGCTAGTGCTGAATACAACAAAAATCAAAACTAATACATTTTTTCACCAGGTACCAAGTTAACAGATTCAGTATTACATCTTAACTTTATAAATCTTCACAAAGCACAATGCTAACATAATTATACTGGAAGGGTTCACGGTTTTCCTTCAAAGTATCCTGTACCCTACCTTAAAAGGAACAGAACATATCAAGGAATGTATGGCGAGGTTCCATACCAGGCCAGCTGTCATTTATAAAATAGTAACCAGACTACAAAATGAGCACAAAGAAGCAGTAAAAGTACTGTCCAAATGTTGGGAATTTGAGCAGTGTGTGTATGTGTACCCAACTGTATAAATATTAAGATTATCTGCCTGAGTAAATATACAGCCAAAGGAAAATAATTACTTAGATTTTGTTTAAATCTTATCAAGTGATGTGAACCACAAAACAGCAAATAGCAGCATGTAACAGGAAGCTATTTGAGTCATAAACAGTGTGCACCAAACCAAAGTTAGGTAACACACTTCTTCACAAAGTGTTGGGGTTTTAATATAGCACCTGTAACGTGTGAAGGATAAAAGATCCAATGCTGTTTCTCTGCTAATCAATAATAGTGCCAATCTTAAGTAAACTAGGTGCGTGATCTTTAGTCTTGGCATAAGTGTAGCTATAAAAATCTACTTCACATTTTTGCTTTTCTTGGAAGCAAAAGACACACACTGCAGCTCTGAAAGGAACAGCAGTCTACGCTAATTGCATTCAGAAGTCCACATAGGTACCACTGTTCAAAAAGCAAAGCTACATTACAAATGTGCAAAAGCTGAAGCTGAAAAGTAGACAGGACTGGGGGACGATGACGTAGTATTGGTGGACAGTCATTCCTAAAGAGTGAAGGACAAAAGACAGGAAAAGTGCCCAAAAATGTAGGTAACAGCTATTACACAAACTTCACAAGGGTTGAAGAAACAAGATAAGGTGTTAATCAAGAAGGCCTGTGTCTCATCCATTAGACAGGGAACTGGACAGGCTAGTTTGGGAAAGTTAACCTTACCTTCTAATCGATTCCCCGTAGAGGTGCAAACAGTATGTGATGGTGAACTTGGCTGAGTGCAACTTTGGCAAACCTGGACACATGGCCTAAAATGTCTCAGGTTCTAGCAAAGGAGTTTGGAGACTACTATAAGTGATGACTTCATTATACAGCAGGCAAAGGAATACACTGCCTCTTACAGCATTAGACCTG